>NC_044058.1:29556391-29577951 GCF_902167405.1 Gadus morhua | reverse complement strand
CAGGGCCCCCCATTCCAGCGCGGCTCCTCCCTGTACCGCAGCGCCCAGGGCCCCCCCCCGGAGGACTGGAGGCCCCAGCTCCTGAAGTCCTGCTCCGTGGCCCCCGGCTGGCAGCCCTGGACCCCGCTGCCCAAGCGAGGGGCCCCCGCCCTGGACCCCGACGAGGGGCCGGGCCCCTTCGGCACCCTGACGGTCGGGCCCTCCCTCTCCTCCTCCTCCAACTCCTCCTCCTCCTCCTCCTCCAACTCCCTCTCCGCCGCCCCGCCCCCCCCCGGCCCGGCCGACGCCCCCCCGGCCCCGCCCGAGGGGGGGGTCCTCTCCCGGGCGTGGTCCAGCGGGCGGCGCCGCCACCGCTCCCAGCCCTCCGCCGGCCGCGCCTTCCCCTTCAGCCTGGACGAGGACGGCATCCGCACCACCGACGTCTAGACACGACGTCTGCCCCGCGCGGCAGGACTGTCTGCCCCGCGGAGGGTCTATCTGCCCCCGAGCGTGACTATCTGCCCCCGAGCGTGACTATCTAGCTGCCCCACGCTACAGGACTATCTGCCCCAGGGCGTGACTATCTGCCCCAGGGCGTGCGGACTGCAGGACCCTCGCACTTTTGCTGTTAATAATATCTTTGTGTTTTTGCGTGGATGAATGTGGCTTCTTCTTCTCTTTTCCTTTTAAGAATACGCCCCGATGTAGCGCTGACACTGTGACGTCAGCCTTAGTACCAGCCCCACTGTGGCCCCCTGCTGGGGCCAGGGGCCAACTGCATGTCTTTTCTTCTCTTTTCTGGGGAGTTTTGTGAGAGGAAATATCAAGGAGATGTACGACGGAACTTTCCTCTTTCGTTTGCAGGACTGTGAAAGGGTGAGATGTTGTCTGTTTCTACACACCTTCGAGGGATACTTGAATGACATTGATCATGATTAAGAAGGTTTGCCATAAGAGATTTACATAGAATTGTAATTCCCTAGTTTTGGTGTGTGTGTGTGTGTGTGTGTGTGTGTGTGTGTGTGTGTGTGTGTGTGTGTGTGTGTGTGTGTGTGTGTGTGTGTGTGTGTGTGTGTGTGTGTGTGTGTGTGTGCACCCCTTTTTTTTACCTTAACTGAGGTGAGGCGATGCTATTAGAAACTAAAGCCTCACCAGGTTACTGATTTGTTAGAGAATTGGAGCATCAAACAGGTCCCGGATCAGTCCTTAAGGTACGGTACGGTCTGAGCCTAAAGCTGATTGGTTAGAGAATTGGAGCATCAAACAGGTCCCGGATCAGTCCTTAAGGTACGGCCTGAGCCTAAAAGACTCGTCTGCCTCTGCGTGGTTCTCTACCCCCACGTTGCACGAGAGCTCGTTCTGCACGTGAGATGTTTTGGTTTGCCTGGTTGTCATGGAGACCGGTGTGACGTCACTGACCACGGACGCTCCGAGCTTCTAAACCACCGCAGCAGAATTTATTGGTACTTTTATTTGTATTTTTGTATCAGCACCCGATAATGTCGGAGAAAAGACCAAGGAATTATAATCAGGGACGAACAATGAAAAGCATTCATAAAAACACATTTAGAGAGGAGAGGGAGAGGGTGTAGGCCTACTACACTCTCATCAGAGTAGTAGAGTATCATTATAAAGTCTCAACAGAATAGTAAAGTCTCTTCAGAGTAGGCGACTACAGTCTCATCGGAGTACCACTAGTACTTCAGTGTTAGAGGGCTTCACCACGTTGGATGTTTAAATATAGCTGGATATATGAAGTATCCACACCGAGAGGCAGCCTCCAACCCGTGGTTCTGCCTCAGAGAGACGTCTCTCATGGTAAACGTTGCGGTTCAGCACTTCCCCGCTGCGTCATTCTTTCGTTTTTAAAGTAGGCCTACATCAGCGTTCTGCAATCTTAAAACTCTGAACGGTACGCCTTACATTTTAAAACTTAAATGTTGTGTCATGTTACATGTTTTGATTTTTTTTTAAAAGGGCACTCACAATACCGTGAGTATTAAATTGTACTTTTAAGTCGTGTTTTTGACTTTTGCTTCTTGCGAGAGGTTTTAAATGAATGGCATGAGTTATTTTCATGAAACGTCTTGTTTAAACAGAAGAATCATGACATCTAGTGGCAGAATGTCATTACGTTCATAATTAGCACAACTTTATTTTGAACCCCCCCCAAAAGTATATAATTTTCGGAGCTTCCATGTTGTACTAAATGTACTCATTCGTGTGTGTGTGTGTGTGTGTGTGTGTGTGTGTGTGTGTGTGTGTGTGTGTGTGTGTGTGTGTGTGTGTGTGTGTGTGTGTGTGTGTGTGTGTGTGTGTGTGTGTGTGTGTGTGTGTGTGTGTGTACCTCCCACCTCCCACCCCACAACACACCCGTTGGGGATGCGTTAAAGCGAGGTCTTTCACACGTACAACGTAAATGTCCACCAAAGCGCCTTAAAGTGCGCCGTGACCTCTCCCCGCTCCGCGGGTCCGTGTGGCTGAGGCCTGGCTGGAGCTAAAGGTCTCGGCGGGGGAGGGGTGCTGGGGGCCCGGGGCCACAGGTCTGAAAGGTCAGGCTGCGTGCCGAAGATGTGTTTTCGTACTGTTCTGTGTTTCTGATTAATAACGAGGCGAGGAGACCACGCACACACTCGTGCACGGAGCAATCGGGTAAATCACGGTAAAGAAAACAATGTAAATCTGGTTCCAATTCAAGAGAATTCCTATGCATTGTGGGGAATTAACCAAAAAAATCGGTAGGCTTCATTCCATCAGACCTGCACGATCTCCTAGGCTTAACAGTTGAATCTATTATTATATGTTCATGTTTTTTGAGATAAGGGCGCCAATTGCAGAAGGCCTTTTCCAGTTTTGGGCTTCTCTCTTCCCTTTAGAAACAGTTTAACTTAAAGCTGCGTGCTGTGGACCTAAAGGTCGCGTATGAAGAACCGCTCAGAGTGATGCCTGAGTGACGCGGTCCTCTCAGGGCTCCTAAATGTTAATATTCCCACATGAACGCTTCTCTGTTGTGCTGGCCTGCCCCTTGGCCTCAAAGGTTAGAGAAAAGTAGGCTAGGCAACACTTATGAAGTGTGCCTGTGGACTCAGTGACTTTAGTTCTGTCTCTCTCCACTCCGCGGCTGGCTCACCAAAGAACTGCTCTCCTTAATTGGGGTCTTGGCGCGCTAATTACATTATTATTGGATTGATTTCATTTGTAGACCAGTGCTTGCTGAAACGTGCCACGAGGGGGCACTGCGGTACACGATACGAGATCCAGCCGAGCGCCCGAGTCTCGTTGTCAACTTTATCTCTTTAATTTTTATCGGATTAGTGAGGATAAAGAAAAATTCTCGTGCTCACAGATGCATGAGCTCCCCCCTCCCCTCCCCAATCGCTGATATCTCGATAAAGTAACGCGTAAAAGGACCGCAGCCGAAACGCCGAGGTCTCCAACCACGTTCGGAGAACAGATCAGTTTAAAGAGCCGTGGCTCAGAGTTCCAAATCCCGATTTAACAAAGAACAAAGTGTGGCCCGATTTAAACACGCGTAATATGAAGTCATCATAATGTGGAGCAGCTTTTCCTTCATCTGCAGATGGAGGGCCTGGTATCTGGACTCCTGCCAGACACACACACACACACACACACACACACACACACACACACACACACACACACACACACACACACACACACACACACACACACACACACACACACGAGGTCCAACATCAGACCACGTTACACTGATGAAGAGGAGGAGGAGGAGGAGGGGGTGGCTGGAATGTATTTTGCCCTGTGTGATGTGATTGTTTGCAGAGAAATGGGTTGACCTTGCCCTCTACTGCCACACACACACACACACACACACACACACACACACACACACACACACACACACACACACACACACACACACACATTAAGACACAAACACACCCCCACATGTACGCACCCACACGCACTCATACACGCATATAAACACAAACCCATACACACAAATTCAAACACACACACATACAAATACACACACACACACACACATATATAAAGAAACACATGCACACACACATACACAAATGGGAGCACACACACGCACACAAACACACATGTGAGTGCACATACACTTGCACCCAATCACACACATACATATACAGACGGACACACACACGTGCACACAAACATGCACACAAACACGCACACATGTGCACAGCGGCGTGGCTCCCCTGGTGGTGCTGCTGGGGGAGGCGGTGTCGGGCGGGGGGGCGGTGTAGGGCGGGGGGGCGGTGTAGGGCGTGGAGGTGTGTGGGAGGCCTGCTGAGTGCACCAGGTCTGCGAGGCCTTCACCACTTCCTGCAGACGGAGAACAGAGGGGCCAGTCAGCTACAGGCAGGATGGGTCCTGTAACGAGCAGGCCTGCAGCCCCCCCCCCCCTACAGCTCCACCCACCCCCACCTCCCTCCACCATCCAGTCTTTACCCATCATGCACCTCTCCAGTCCTCCACCTCTCTAGTCCTCCACCTCTCTAGTCCTCCACCTCTCTAGTCCTCCACCTCTCCTCCACCTCTCTAGTCCTCCACCTCTCCAGTCCTCCACCTCTCTAGTCCTCCACCTCTCCTCCACCTCTCTAGTCCTCCACCTCTCTAGTCCTCCACCTCTCTAGTCCTCCACCTCTCTAGTCCTCCACCTCTCCTCCACCTCTCTAGTCCTCCACCTCTCTAGTCCTCCACCTCTCTAGTCCTCCACCTCTCCTCCACCTCTCTAGTCCTCCACCTCTCTAGTCCTCCACCTCTACCCTTTACGTCTCCACTCTCGACTTCTCCACCCTCAAGTTCTCCATCTCTCCAGTCCTCCACCCGTCCAGCTCAGGTACCATTTAACCCCTCTCCCTTCCTCTCCCCCCCCCTCTCCCCCTCCCCCTCCTCTCCCCCTCCCCTCCTCTCCCCCTCCTCCCCCCCCTCCTCTCCCCCTCCCCTCCCCCTCTGGGGCGTTGCAGCTTTCCACCACAAAAGTTGAGTCCGTAAAGTCGAAATGTCGGAGAATAGGAGTGTATCTTACACACGGCCTGATGATTCAGCCTTTGATATTATGATGAAAGCATAAGGAATATTCAATGATTCAAATATGTTCTTTAACTACAGTGAGATGCTGTACTGTGCATCCAATGGACCTATTGCTATAGCATTAACATATGTCCAATATTAATGTTTACAGTTTGTGTATAACGAGGCCGAGATCAGCTTTACTGTCACTGTGGTCTAAACTCTAACCTGCTGAAATCTGAATAATCCAACGCAAATACCCATAATACAAACATTGAGTTTAGATGTAAGAGAGTTTTTTTCCTACAAAAATAAATAATTTAGATATGAACGTAGAAAAGAAAGCAACGATTTTTTTCTCAGAGACACGTGAGCAGGTTAAAGTATTTTTATGTCTAAGCAGACGTCCAGAATTTGACGCTTTTGAAGCAGAGTGTGTTTACGTCCAGATTCACAATCTCTACCTTCTCACCTCCGATCTTATCTGCTGAGATCTAGAACCTGATCTGAATCTTTGGGTCCATGTGGTTTTAGAACATTAACAGTATCATCAGGGTCATTAGTTAACTTCTGCTAGGAGGTATTTAGTTAATCTGCTGGAAACCTGATGATGAATTAAATAAATATAGAATCTGTCTTTGGACTCTTTGATTGTACAGCAATATAAATGTATCTTTCAGACCTAAGTCCTAAAACCTATGTTACTTTAAGATTTATCAATGAAGAATGAATGATGTAGCCTACTCAGAAAATATATGTAAACCAAAATAGGGCCTAAAGTTTTTCGTCTCCTTGACAAAAACTTTTAATCGTTTAGTCGAAAATGTCGAAATGTCGGCGTGTTGGAGACCCGAAGGATGATCCAGTGATCCACCGCGATAGAATACATTACCTCTATTGGACGGTCGTTTATTTTGATAGTTTAAAATAATATCGCCACTATTCATTTTAAGAATTTCAAAATATATTTGTATAATCTTAATATAAATAGTTTCAAGGTTTCAGTAGGCCCAATTAGGGCTATGTTTAGGCTGCTATTTCATCATTTATTTTAATACGGATACGATGTATTTTTGGCGATGAAGAAATTTATTTTTTAACCTTTTGATTAATAAGATGATTATCAGAGCAGAGACGTGTTTTGGTTGAAGTTTAAAATCCGTTTGATCCTCGTGGATTTATTCACTTCACATCTGATTTTAGTGAATAACTCCAGAGGCCTGCCAGTTTCACTGATAACTGATTTCTGGACAGTGAATACTTGTGAGAATGTGCAATTGATTCATATCTACGTTTTGACCTAAACTGTGTGTAGGATAGCCTATTGAATGTTGGCGTCGAAATCTGCATACCTTTGGTGGCGCTCAGTTCCACACTCCTGTGAACAATGCCATTTTGAGGTCTCCCTCTCTCTCTCTCGCTCTCTCGCTCCCTCGCCCTCGCTCTCTGCCAATCCAATCTCTAATCCATTCTCCATTAAACGGCATCACGGCCGCTCCGCGGGTCGAACCCTCAGCGTATCAGAGACCTCAGGTCCGCCTGAGATCGGACACTTGACGCTTGGAGGTCTGATCGGATCCCGGTTAAAAAAACTGGTTAAAACAGGTAAGTCCTTTGGTTCCTAATATTTTGGGGTGTTTGCTGAAGAACAACCCGACAGCGCCAAGACCCGACTGGCTTTTACGCGCAGGAATTAGCAAGACAAAATGTAATTATCAATGGATGTTAAATATAGTATCATTTCATATTATTCGAGTTGTCAAAAGCTATTATTATCAATTAATAATCCGAGATTATTTTTAATGATCTTGATGCAGATTTAGACGTTGGTCTGAATCGTGCTCTTGTGACTGAAGGCTGCGCTGGTTTAATGCCCTGGTTCAATTCACTGGTTCACTGCACTGGTTTAATGCACTGGTTTAATGCACTGGTTTAATGCGCTGGTTTAATGCACTGGTTTACTGGTTAACCGAAAGCCGAACTAGGAGACGGATACTCGGCGGTACCGGAGAGATCCGAGCTCTACCGGGCGACGTGTGTTTACCTCCTCGTGACCCCTCAACTCTCACCCCCGGCTGACTGCGCGCGGCCATCGGTCTCCGTCTGAGGGGAGAGAACCAGTTCAGATAAAAAAATATATATGAAGAACTTAGAACTTTACCAATATTTTAATCACGTAAACGTAGAATTGCATCCAACCGTGTGTGTTTGTTTGTGTGCGTGTGTGTGTGAGTGTGTGTGTCTGCTGCGTGCGCTCGCACCTGTTTGTGATTGGTCAGCATCACAATTTTTATTGGTGTAAGATACTATAGTGCAGGGTAGGGCCAATCAGAAACGGGAGAGAAGAAAGGGAAGTGTGTGTGTGTGTGTGTGTGTGTGTGTGTGTGTGTGTGTGTGTGTGTGTGTGTGTGTGTGTGTGTGTGCGTGCGTGCGTGCGTGCGTGCGTGCGTGCGTGCGTGTGTGTGTGTGTGTGTGTGTGTGTGTGTGCGCGCGCATGTGAGAGAGATATGGCATCGCGGCTCTGGGTTCGCGATCTTGAGGAGTCCGACTGAAGTGAGGAGAGAGGCCGGACTGGAGCGACAGGACGGGAGAGACAGGTCGACGGACAGACAGGTCGCTCGGTTGAGGATAAACATCAACACACAGCAGACTGGAGCGACGCGCGACGCGCAGGGAGACCGAACCAGACGCGCAGGAAGACCGGACCAGACGCGCAGGGAGACCGGACCAGACGCGGAGGGAGACCGGGGCGACGCATAGGGAGACCCAGCCAGACGCGTCTCTCGCCGGAGACCTGGACCGGGTTCTGAGGAGACTTTGAACCTGCCTACGGACGTTCAGCGGTCCTAAGAGCGATTATTTTTTCAGTAGATATTGGGAACAGAGAGCGGCTGAATCTTGGATCTTTACGGAGAATTTTTCGTTCCGGTTCGGACGGAACATCGGGAGGATGCGCGGGCTTTTTCTGGGAGAATAGAGCGGCTTATTTGGGGTAAAAAAAGTCTCTAATATCTCCATAAAACACAGTTCTAGTGGAGGATAAATAACATCGACCAGGGACAGACTGGTGGTTAACTCCAGTCTGAGACTTTAGGTTGATTTCAAACGGACTCATGGCGCCATTAAGCTGAGGTCTAAAGGATCTGTTGACGTCCTCGATCCTCTTCTCATCATACTGCTGATCTCATCCTCTTAGTTTCGAAATCATAATTTCCTTAAATTAATATAATTCGTTTAATTTAATTCACAGCAAATAGAAAAATACCCTTTGCTTTATATTAAATATATAAAATTAAATTATATGGCCTCCAATAAAAGTTAATAAAGAACAAGGCTGAGGCTAAACTCTCTTATTAAACTTCTTCGTTATTAAATGATTCGTTGTGATGGTGGAGGTTGTGGAGGTGAGGGTCCTGAGGGCCGCGCGGCGCCGCCAGTCTGGCTGCCGGAGAAGCGCCTCCGCAGGCTGAACAAAGACGAGCACCACGGTGCTCTCCTTTCAGCCATAACTCTCTCATTTGATTTAATAACGTCGATAATTATCGTCGTTTTTCTGTATGACGAAAGGCCTGTTTGTACATTAGATGACCAAGGGCTGTTCAACAATGGCAGCATTATTCTATCATTATAATATATAGGCTATCATTTAGTTACTGCTGAACTTTAAACATGAAAGTCTGAACTAATTTCAGTATCAAGTCTCGATAAATGTACTAAGTGTGTGTGTGTGTGTGTGTGTGTGTGTGTGTGTGTGTGTGTGTGTGTGTGTGTGTGTGTGTGTGTGTGTGTGTGTGTGTGTGTGTGTGTGTGCGTGTGCGTGCGTGCGTGCGTGTGCGTGTGTACAGTAACATGGCTAACGGAGGAGATGCGTTCGGCCTCCCCGATCGTCCGGACTCGGACCCGGATTCCCCAAAAGACAACAAAAACGAGAATCCTCCAATCAGGAGCCGGCCCGCCTCACCTCAGAGCACGTGCAACCAGGTAACGCTATTACGTCGCCACCGTCAGGTTAATGCAGTTTTATCTCACCTTATAACTGTTTAATTACAGATTTATTATGGCGTGGATCTGCAGGGTTAATACATATTAACATAGAATATAAATACTTTTTTTTTTGATGGACGAAGCATTAACCTTCGAATAGAAAGTTAGTAGTTTGAACATAATCCCACATGGAGAACAAGTCATTAATTAGAAAGAATGTTTTGGATATAAAATATAAAATAAACGAAAAGAAACACAAAAACAAGCAGGTCTTTGTGTGTCTAATGGAACAAATCCTTAAGAGTTCATTAGCCTTTATTTGGATCTCTATTTATCTGGATCTCTATTTATCTGGATCTCTATTTATCTGGATCTCAATTTATTTGGTCTCTATTTATCTGGATCGCTTTTTATCTGGTCTCTATTGATTTGGATCTATTTATCTGGATATTTTTACCTGGATCTCTGTTTATCTGAATACATATTTATTTATTGGTACTTATTTGTGTGCAGGGGATAGGCAGGGTCAAACTGTATATTTATCTGAGTGTATATTTATCTGTATGTATTCATCTAATTCTCTTTGGGTGAAGGGGATGGAGGGGGTGAAGGTGTTTCTCCATGAAGCTGAGCTCTGGTCGAAGTTCGACGAGGTGGGGACGGAGATGATCATCACGAAGGCCGGGAGGTGAGACATAGTGAGACCGAGGCTTTAGAGGCCTTAACACTCATCTCTAAGACACCTCAAATCACCAACGTATCTATATTGGGCCTGTATCCGCATTACGGTCCATACATTATGTTATAGTATTATTCTTATATTTGATAAGTAGTTTATCGTTCCACCCTGGATCCCTTCTCTCTCTCGGTGTTTCTAACGGATCGCTGCCCATTCCAGGAGGATGTTCCCGGGCTACAAGGTGAAGGTAACGGGTCTGAACCCCAAGACAAAGTACATCTTGCTGATGGACGTGGTGCCCGCCGACGACCACCGCTACAAGTTCGCGGACAACAAGTGGTGCGTACGGATACTGCGCATGTATGTCTGGTGCTCAGGGAAATTCATCGTGATAATAATATAATTTATAATAATGATCATGATAATAATCCTAATTATCAATGCTTCTGTGCATGTCTGGGGCTCAGCGCAATTCATCGTGATAATAATAATAATATATTATATTTAATTATAATATAATATAATAATATATTATATTATAGATATATTAATATAATTATCGCTTTTAAGCGAGCATGGCGTCGTACGTAAAGGTATGGATTCCGAGGTGAAGTGAGGCATGCGGAGACATTTAAAACGTGTTTCGAGTTTAAAAGAACACATTAAAGATTAACGGGGCCCGTTTCCTACTCATGTCCTCATCCATGTTTAATCAAACCCCGGGCCTCCTCGGTCTAGACCCGCTATCACTGCGACGTATCATCCATCACCTTCTGTATCCAACACGGAGATACGAGGACAACAGGGCGCTCGGCGGCGCGCTCAGCGGGCGGTCCTCCTCAGATAGCACCGGGAGTCGTGCACGTCCCCAGAGCAGCGTGAGCTGTGCGCGTCCCCATAGAGCACCGGAGCTGTGCGCGTCCCCATAGAGCACCGGGAGCTGTGCGCGTCCCCAGAGAACCGGTTGCGCGTCCACGTCCACGCGGTGCCCGTAGCAGCACGAGGAAGAGTCTGACGGGGACGGGGTCATCGGGCGGACATGGAACGCGGACCCCTGCCGCTTCCGGGATTAGGGAATCTCTAAACACGATAAACTAAAGCGTGACGTCCCCTCTCTGGTTCTATCGGTGGCCTTATTTCTAACAGCTCAGTGTCGTCATGACCTCCACATCAGAGCGTGTTCCGGTGCCGGTCCGTCGGTGTTTGTCGTAGTGTTGTTTTGCACAAACGGCCCCAATGCGATTTGCCTCCGGTCGACGCGCCTTCACACACCACGGGCCTGCGCCTTCACGCACCGCGGGCTCGCGCCTTCACACTCCCCGACAAACTGTTAAACCCCGGGGCCTCTTCCACCATCAGGTCTCTCTGGCTCCAGGTTTAAATATTTTAAAGGACACGTCGACGGAGCGGAGGCCCAGATGTTTTACCAGAAAGACGACATGGAAACTCTATGTAGTCTTACGGACTACATGTAGACCACATAGACAGTCAGGAACCCGTTGATCTGTCGGACTACATGTAGACCACATAATAACCCGTTGATCTGTCGGACTAGGCTATATATAGTCCGACAAATCAACGGGTTATTTATGTGATCTATATATAGACCACAGATATAAACACCACATAGACCAAGGTTCCCGTTGATCTGTCGGACTACATGTAGACCACCTAGACACTGGAACCCGTCTGACAGCCCGCACAATCCCGACCGGCCGCTGTTATGTCTCGGGTCCTTCGTCCGTGACACTGACGAGTGTTTGTATGTTGGGGGTCTTAAGGTTCGTGACCCTGACCTGAGTTGTGTCTCCTAAGGTCGGTGACGGGGAAGGCCGAGCCGGCCATGCCCGGGCGGCTGTACGTCCACCCGGACTCGCCCGCCACGGGGGTGCACTGGAGCCGCCAGCTCGTCTCCTTCCAGAAGCTCAAGCTGACCAACAACCATCTGGACCCCTTCGGACACGTGCGTGGGTTCTGATTATTAACCATGGAAACGCAATATCCAGACCCACATGGCAATTAAGATACGATTATTTTAAGTTCTCATTGGGCTTCTGTTTTATTATGAATGTTTTTACGCATTAATGAGGTAATTCATGAGATATTTAATGCATTTATGAACAGGCAGACCTATAAAATCGTAAGACTCGGTGGAATAAACTAAATCTTTAACTTTATCAATCCTGTAAATTATTAGAACGAACCACGCATTTTATTAAGAATAATCCGAGGTGAAGTGAATGCATTTAATTCAGAAATGATTAAAGTGCAAAACAAACTGACTTCTCCTCACAGGATAAAACTAACATTTACATTTAGGGCATTGTTTTATCCAAAGCGACTGACATAAATATGTTTTTTACTTTGCTTCTGTACTGTTAACATTTCTCATTAAATTCATATGTAGTAGCCTAGGCTAAGGGAAAATGTAAAAATAGGCCCAAAGTTGAGCCGCTTATTGTGAGTCGGTTTAGCTTTGTTTACGGCAAATTGCTTAAGACCTAATGTGGCTTTATTGTGAGAACTTTGACTCAGGTTTTAACGGCAAATACTAGTTATGGTTTATGCTGTGGCACAATGGTAATTATTATTTGGCTTTATTAAATATAAAGGATCAAATAACCCATGACCCATAATGAAGGGTTACGTTCAGGGGGAGGACTCATCGTTTCCTCTTAGATCCCTGGAGATGGTTTGTGTTTGAACTAAAGTCCCGAGAGGACGAGAAGTGATCCGGAGTCACATCTGAATCAGCGGCAGTACGGGTTTGAGACGTTGGTTCTCTCTCCAGATCATTCTGAACTCGATGCATAAGTACCAGCCGCGGCTGCACGTGGTGAAGGCAGACGAGAACAACGGCTTCGGCTCCAAGAACACAGCGTTCTGCACGCGCTCCTTCCCTGAAACGGCCTTCATCGCCGTGACGTCATACCAGAACCACAAGGTAACACACGCACGCATGCGTGCACGCGCACATACACTGACTTGTTGAACTAGGACTAGCCAACTTTGCTGTGGGTGTGAAACTGGTCTCAGTCTGGTGATGATATTGGCCTGCATCTTAATGCGTCTTCCAGGATTCATATGAAATCGTGCGGTTTCTCTCATTGTCTCTCACATATTCACACACACACACACACACACACACACACACACACACACACACACACACACACACACACACACACACACACACACACACACACACACACACACACACACACACACTAACTTCCGGTTTTCGTGTTTATATTGACTGATGATGTCGTAGCCAAAAAATGTTTTTGCATCAATCACTGTTTATATATTTGTAAATAATGCCTGAAAAGAAATGTTCTTAATGACTAGTGTGTGTGTGTGTGTGTGTGTGTGTGTGTGTGTGTGTGTGTGTGTGTGTGTGTGTGTGTGTGTGTGTGTGTGTGTATGTGTGTGTGTGTGTGTGTGTGCGTGTGTGTGTGCGCGTGTGTGTAAATATGCTAGGGATATGTTATTTATCCAATTATTACCTAATTAGCGTTTAATAACATATTTTAAACGTGGCAAGAGCTCTGATTACGTTTAGGAATTGTTGAATGATATCTTAAATGCTCGGTTCTGACTCTGAGGATTTTGATTATTATTATTATTATTGACGTTATTCATCTGAGATTATTATTATTATGAATTGATCTGGTCCAAGCAGTAGTCACTGAGGCCTTTCAGAGGAACAGTGTTGTTGATACCAGGTTCGATGAGGCCCCAGTAAGAGGGGTTTACCCGTGACCCCGGTGTGGTCTGTGGTCCACGTCCCGCTACGCTACGCGGGACGTGGACTGGGAGGGACCTGGAGTCCTGACCCAGATTGAACATGCCAGCAGCAGCACGTTCTGCTGCATCGCTGGGAGAAGGTTGAAGATCTCACATCAAAGCGTGAGGAGCACTCAAAGCTTTGGCCTGCGGTCCTGAGTCATGGAGGCTGTTGGGGTAAACAGTTTATGCTGCATCAGCTGCTGAGGACACGGCCGCTCGGGGGAATGCAGAGCTGAGGGGAACGTGTGTAGAGTCCAGACTCACAGGAGTAGCTCCAGTACCTCCTCACTGTGTGAGGGTCCAGACTCACAGCAGTAGCTCCAGTGTCTCATCACTGTGTGAGGGTCCAGACTCCAGTACCTCCTCCCAGCTCCTCTGAGCCGTGGGTCTGTCTGTCCCTCATTTCCCCTCCTGTCCGCTGGCTGGTGACATGTGTGTTCCTCTCTCCGCTCAGATCACGCAGCTGAAGATCGAGAACAACCCGTTTGCGAAGGGCTTCAGAGGCAGCGACGACATGGAGCTTCACCGCATGGCCAAGCTGCAGGGGTAAGCCCCGCCCCCTCGGCCCATGACGAGCTCGTTAGAAACACACCTCTGTTTCTTTATTTGGTTCTGTCGTTCTTTCTTGCTTGTGTTTTTTTGTGTTTTCTGTTTTCTCTCTCTCTTTCTCTCTCTCTCTCTCTCTCTCTCTCTCTCTCTCTCTCTCTCTCTCTCTCTCTCTCTCCCTCCCTCTCTCGCCCCTGAGCCCCAGTGTTATGATGGGGTGCGTATGCTCTGGGACCACATGTTCTCCAGAGCTGTAGTAGGGTCTTTGTCCCCTGAAGGTGGACGTGTGGTTAAGGTGTTCCCCTTCCTGATCACATCATGTGACGCCCTGTCTTGTCACATGACAGGACAGACCTACTGCTGGGATCAATGAATCATTAAGGATTCATGTCCACCCATGTCTGACAGCAGACTGTTAAGGAGTACAGAAGGAAACATGGACAGACTGACAGACTTATGATGTGAGAAGGAGGGAGTGAACAAAGAGGGAGGAACGAGATGCAGCTTCTGTCAACATGCTGGGGTGTTGAAGGGGGGAGGAGGAGGGGGGGAGAGGGGGGAGGAAAGGAGAGGAGAGGAGAGGAGAGAAGAGGACAGTTGAGGACAGAGAGGAGAGGAGTGAGGAGGGGAGAGGAGAGTAGTGGAGGGAGGAGAGGGGGAGAGAGACCAGAGGAGGATGTCGAGGAGAGGAGTGAGGAGGGGAGAGAGGAGGGGACATAGGAGTTTAGAGGAGGGAGGAGAGAGAGAGAGAAGAGAGAGGAGACTCTATCTGAAGTGACATATGGCCACATGTTTATTTTTAGAGCAACAAACTATCTCACAGACAGTGTGTGTGTGTGTGTACTGTGTGTGTGTGTTTGTATGTGTGCGTAGTTTTTTTGGTTTGTCCTTGTGTATGTGTATGTGTTGGAGTGTGTGTGTGCATAGGATTATTATGTGTGTATGTATGTGTGTGTGTGTGTGTTGGGGGGGGTCTGTGAACGTGTGTCTGTGTGTTTGTGTGTGTGCGTGCGTGGAAAGGTTTTGGGGTCTGTGTGTGTGTGTGTGTTTGTGTGTGTGGGGGGGGGGGGGGGGTCTGTATGTCTCCAGCACGAGAGACACTGATGTGCCTTGCTGTACCCAGCATTCCACTGGGGTCATTCAGTGGGCAGAGAGAGAGAGAGAGAGAGAGAGAGAGAGAGAGAGAGAGAGAGAGAGAGAGAGAGAGAGAGAGAGAGAGAGAGAGAGAGAGAGAGAGAGAGAGAGAGACTAATAAGTAACTAACTTAAACTATTTCATACAGCACATTATACAAACACAACATCATCATCCGTCATCCTAAAGCCAACTAGAAGAACATTCAAAATTAAAACACTAATCCTGCTCCACCTCACAACTGCCTCCAACACCACCTGTTGCTAAACCGCCCCCCTCCTTCCTCTGAACAATCTGTAATCTATGATGACCCTTGACCTCATACCTGTGATCAAACACACTCTCCATCTCCATCAAGGGCCTTTCAAACAGCTCTCATAGACGACCATCATGCTGCCCCACCACACAATGAAAAATTGGACCTGTGTGGCTAGCTATATATTCCTAAAATGAATATTTTAGGAATGTTCTAGAAAAACTGAGAACAACGGAAACGACAAACATCAGACACACTGGGATTAAAAAATACTTTTAAATCCCCACTCATCGATCTAAGAGAGTGACAAAGAAACACACATTTTAATTATGTTACGTTATTAAAGGTTGTATCAGCGATTCTAGGCTGAAACATCAATGATGACATTCATCTGATCGTTCCTCACGATCCGCCAGCCGCCCGCCCAATAAGCAGGCCGTCAAGAAACGCGTCTCTGTAGGCGGCCTGTGCTCCGAGATCGGACACAAAAACAAATGGTACTACCAACCACTTCAAAACAAAATAAATAGTAATCCAACCAATCAGCGACCAGGGGTGGGTGTGGTGGGGTTTGCGCTGCGTTCATGATAGTTTTTACTGGATGCACGAAACACGGAAGGGAGGGGCGTGCGGGCTCTGTTTGTTTGGGACCGACAGAAGAGACGTCACCAACATCGCTGATGCAACCTTTAAATAACCATCGGTAGCTTCTCATCAGGTTCCACTGTTGACCACGGAACCTTTTTCAACAGAGTAACAATATTAAATGAATTAATATTAAATGAGTTAATATTAAATCTCGCCCCCACAGTAAAGACTACCCGGTGGTTCCCCGCACGGCAGCCCGGCCCCGGGTGTGTTCCAGCGGGAGCCCCTACCAGGGCGAGCCCCGGGCCCTCCAGGGGTCCCCGGGGGGCCCCCGCTCCCCGTACCCCTGTGAGGGCCGGCCCCGGGGCCCCCCAGCCCACTACGCTGCCCCCCAACACCTACAGCACGGCCAGCAGGCCTACCACGGCACCAAGAGGAAAGGTAGGCTCACGTCCTGGTTCAGCTGGTTCACCTCCTCCCACCTCCTCCGACCTCCTCCCACCTCCTCTCCCCTCCTCTCCTGGTTCATCGCCTCTTCTCACCTCCTGGTTAACCTGGTTCACCTCCTCTCACATTCTCTCACATCCTCTCGGTTCCTCTCGGTTCCTCTCGGTTCCTCTCACCTCCTCTCGGTTCCTCTCACCTCCTCCCGACTCCTCTCACCTCCTCCCAACTCCTCTCACCTCCTCTCACCTCCTCTAACCTCCTCCCACCTCCTCTCCTGGTTCACCTCCTCTCACCTCCTCCAAACCTCCTCTCCTGGTTCACCTCCACTCCTGGTTCACCTCCTCTTACCTCCTCTCACATCCTCTCACATCCTCTCACCTCCTCCCTCCTCCTCTCCTGGTTCACCTCCTCCCACCTCCTCCCACATCCTCTCACCTCCTCTCACCTCCTCTCACCTCCTCTCACCTCCTCTCCTGGTTCACCTCCTTCCACCTCCTCTCACCTCCTCTCACCTCCTCTCACCTCCACTCCTGGTTCACCTCCTCTTATCTCCTCTCACCTCCTCTCACCTCCTCTCACCTCCACTCCTGGTTCACCTCCTCTTATCTCCTCTCACCTCCTCTCACCTCCTCCCTCCTCCTCTCCTGGTTCACCTCCTCCCACCTCCTCTCACCTCCTCTCAGTTCCTCTCACCTCCTCTCACCTCCTCTCCTGGTTCACCTCCTCTCACCTCCTCTCACCTCCTCTCCTGGTTCACCTCCTCTTACCTCCTCTCACCTCCTCTCACCTCCTCTCCTGGTTCACCTGCTGCTACCTGTCGCTCCTTTTGGATGAACTTCTCCGATACTACTCTGTTACTGACTGACTGACTGACTGACTGACTGACTGACTGACTGACTGACTGACTGACTTAGTGACTTACTTCGTGACTTACTTAGTGACTGACTTACTAACTTACTTACTAACGCACTTACTAACTTACTTACTAACTTTCTTACAGACTAACTGACTTACTTATCACTTATTGAATTACTTACTGACTTACTGGCTTACTAACTTGCTTACTAACTTTCTTACTGACTTACTTATTGACTAACTTACTTACTAACTTATTTACTTTTGTACTGACTTACTGACTTATTTGCAAACTTTCTTAATGACTTGCTGACTGACTTGCTGACTCACTGACGTACTGACTGACTGACTTGCAGACTTACTTC
This sequence comes from Gadus morhua, assembly GCF_902167405.1. Lineage (NCBI taxonomy): Eukaryota > Metazoa > Chordata > Actinopteri > Gadiformes > Gadidae > Gadus > Gadus morhua. The sequence goes on along the minus strand of NC_044058.1, from coordinate 29,560,301 downwards.
CATTGGGTTTATCAAATACATCTCTGGTCACCTTCCATAGAGTTAAATAATTCAAGCCTGTTTATGTCTTGATGCTGTGATCAAAGCTCATACCTGAGAACTGGAGCCTTTTCAAACCGGATTCCTTCAGCCGCTCTGCGCTCCATCTAGAAGTTATTCTAAACCAGCCTGTCAGCTCCATCAGCTCTAAACCAGCCTGTCAGCTCCATCAGCTCTATCACCTTCTTCAGAGCTGCTCACGTTCAGATTCAATTCTCTGACTGATCTCGGCCTCACGTCTCAGTACACTGTGGATATTAATGTCTGCCAGAGGTAAATGTAAACACCTGAATGTATATCCTGTATGGTATTTAACACATCTCCGCTCAGCCATTGATATAATTATGTAATCAAACCATTCGTATGTTTAGTTGCTGTGAAAACGTTACCTAGACGTAGCTTTTGGTTTTGACTGCAGTCAGAGTTCCTCCGTCCAGACCAGCAGCAGAGCAGGAGCCGTCCCTCGTCCTCTAGTCCCTGTGGGGTTGAATCAGGGAACACAGGTCACCAGCTTAATGAACCCCCCCCCTCCGAATCTGAGGGAGGAGGGGGGGGCCGGAATGTGGGGGGGGGGGGGGGGGTTCCCAGGGAATGAACCCTGATTCCCTCTCGTCCCGTCTGCCTTCTCCACAGCAGCGGAGGACGGCTGCGCTCCGGACGACCGGCAGCACCTCTACAAGAAGCCCTACCCGGGGGGGTCCCCGGAGCCCTACTACCACCCCGCCTCCTACGCCCCGCCCCTCTCCGGCCACGCCCCCCCAGGCCCCTCCGACGCCCCCTACAGCGCCGACGTGGGCCAGCGGCAGGCCTGCATGTTCGCCAGCCCCGAGCCGCGGCTGGAGGACCTGGGCTGGGCCTACGCCTGCCCGCTGCCGCCCTCCATGACCCCCGCCCTCCACGACTACCCGCCCTACTCCCCCCACGGGCCCTACAGCTCCAGCCCCCAGGGCTCCCGGCTCAGCGGCGCGGCCCACCACGGGTCTCCGTCGCTGGGGGAGCCCCTGGCCCACGCGCCCTACCAGACCCAGGGCTCGGCGGGCCAGGACCCCCACAGCAGGAGGCTGACACCCCCCCCCCTCAGGGAGTACTCCCGCTTCCCCCCCTCCGCCCTGTCCCCCCCGCTCTACCACACGCTGGAGGCCCACGGCCCCCACGCCAGGGGGGCGGCGCCCGAGTGGAGCTCCGCCTCCTAAGCCGACCCAAGCCCGTGGATTTAGGGTGAGCGAGGACTCTGGGAACTCTGGGAACGTCTGGAAAACGTGTGAACCAATCCACGGACCCTACTGTGTGCTCTCCTGAAAGGCGTGTTGATGAAGCGTCTTTAGCGTGGTGGTGAACGTGTGTGTTGTGCAGTGTGTCGGCTCCTGGGGTGGCTGTCTCGTTTTGGTCTCTGGTCGGTCTCTCCGGTCGGTCTCTCTGGTCGGTCTCTCTGGACAGTCTCTCTGGTCGGTCTCTCCGGTCGGTCTCTCCGGTCGGTCTCTCTGGACAGTCTCTCTGGTTGGTCTCTCCGGTCGGTCTCTCCGGTCGGTCTCTCTGGACAGTCTCTCTGGTCGGTCTCTCCGGTCGGTCTCTCCGGTCGGTCTCTCCGGTCGGTATCTCTGGACGGTCTCTCTGGTCGGTCTCTCCGGTCGGTCTCTCCGGTCGGTCTCTCCGGTCGGTCTCTCTGGACGGTCTCTCTGGTCGGTCTCTCCGGTCGGTCTCTCCGGTCGGTCTCTCCGGTCGGTCTCTCCGGTCGGTCTCTCTGGTCGGTCTCTCTGGGATTTCCAGGACTTGAATAACTGAAAAGGAAGGAGAGCGAGAGCCCTGATATCAAGAACGATTTGAGAGGAGAGAATCTGCTCTTTAGGGAATCTGAAACTTTTCAATCCCGGCTCACAGAAGACATCTCGTCGTGTTTCGGACCGCGGGACTCGGGCGGTGGAAAACTCTGAGCTCCAAGACTCCCGCTGATTGAGCGCTCCTTTGGTTTAAGCGGGACCATCACCGTTTCCGGCTCGCTCAGCGTCTCCCGGTGTTCAGGGAACCCTCAAACACCTCGGAGCTCCGCTCTAGGGATCACCGGTCCCGGTCCGCTCCTCGCTCCCCGAGGGTTCTGCTCCTCGTCCCGCCCCTGCTGCTCTGCTGCTCTGTCCCAGGCGGTCCAGACGTCGGCGGGGAGAGTACCAGGCCGTCCGCTGCTCTGGCCGCGGTGACGGATGTCTGTCGGGCTCCTGCCAGACAGACCGTTACTCCTCCCGGCGGGAGTAATCTCAGCGTTCAGAGTTGAGCTGGAGGGAGGGGGGGGCCTTCGCCTCTTTTGGGTGCAGAAAAACACAGCTTCCTCCGTCTCAGTGGAGGGGGAGGAGGGCTCGGGTTGTGTACTGTGTGTGCGTGTGTGTGTGTGTGTGTGTGTGTGTGTGTGTGTGTGTGTGTGTGTGTGTGTGTGTGTGTGTGTGTGTGTGTGTGTGTGTGTGTTTGCTTGAATGTATTTCTGTGTGTGCGTGTGACTTTTTTCGGTGTGTGTTTGTGTGTTTCGGTTTGAGTGTGTGTTTGTGCGCGTGTGTGCGTCTGTTTCGGTGTGTGTGTGTGTGTGTGTGTAAGTGTGTGTGTGTGTCTGTTTCAGTGTGTGTGTGTGTGTGTGTCGTTGTGTGTTTGTGTGTGTGTGTGTGTGTCGTTGTGTGTTTGTGTGTGTGTGTGTGTGTGTGTGTCCATGAGATGTGTCAGATCAGCTCAAGACTGTTATGAGCTAATTCCCGCTAGGACAGGCCTCGGTCGCTCCAGGCTCAGAAGCAGCAGCAGATAAACAGTTAGCCTCGACCGTTAGCATCGACCGTTAGCTTCGACAGTTAGCTCAGACAGTTAGCTCAGACAGTTAGCTCAGACAGTTAGCTCAGACAGTTAGCTCAGACAGTTAGCTCAGACAGTTAGCTCAGACAGTTAGCTCAGACAGTTAGCTCAGACAGTTAGCTCAGACAGTTAGCTCAGACAGTTAGCTCAGACAGTTAGCTCAGACAGTTAGCTCAGACAGTTAGCTCAGACAGTTAGCTTGGACATGGCTGTGCGTGTGGAGCCAGTGAACCCTGTTTCTACGCCTCCCGCCTTGCCACAGAACTCAGCGTCATACAGCTGTCACCACTGCCCTTTCAGTCACCCCACACTGACCAATCACACGAGTCCTTTCACCAAAGCCGTCCAATCCGCACGGCCGTCGTGTTTATGCCCTTGTTACACCGGTCAGAGCAGAGACTAGTTTTCATGGATGGCTCGTTTTTTCTGATGAATCATTCTCAAATAATTTGAAGAATTATTCATGAGTCAAATGTTATCTTTTCATCCCAAAATATGAAGCAACGGAATTTTAAGAGCAAAATAAAAAGACCAAATATTTTATTTGTGACCAAAAGCCATGGAAAATCAGTTTTCTATCTGTGTGGTTTCATCTCAGCAGGAAGCTAATTCAGCTTAGCTGGGTGTGCTAAGTTACCGCTAAACGACCACATTTGATTACAAACAGTATAAACATAGTCAGGTTTGACTCGCCCGCATTCGTAAGGAATGTGCAGTTTAAAGTTTACTTTGTCGACAGTTTCGGTAAAATCTGAAGAGAACCTCCACGCAGACCTTCTCAAACAGTAGGGAGAGCTGGCGTCTAAAACCCTTTAACTGGTCCTCAGCTTCTGCTGAATCATCGGGTGGCAGTCACTTATCGTTAAGGCGGAGGACGGAATCATTCCTCACAGGTCACTGAGACGGATTTCACGAGTGACTGAATGACACAGCGTGGGGTGTGTGTGTGTGTGTGTGTGTGTGTGTGTGTGTGTGTGTGTGTGTGTGTGTGTGTGTGTGTGTGTGTGTGTGTGTGTGTGTGTGTGTGTGTGTGTGTGTGTGTGTG
>NC_044058.1:29536391-29546391 GCF_902167405.1 Gadus morhua | reverse complement strand
AGTCTCAGCTACTACACAACATTCAACCTATGTTTGTGTGCGTGTGTACGTGTGTGTGTGTGTGTTCCCATAGTAACCAAGGCGGAGAGGAACAGAGATTTAGTTTTCTTTACACGTTTTTAACCATAGAAAAGTTTCCTCTCCGTGAGTCTCATGAAGACCTCCATGGAGGATCATCCCAGGACACTCCGGGGGGGACCGCTGGAGCTGTGAGTCTCTTTAATGCACGTTTCTTTAAGTTGTGCCCGTTTCTTTAAAGCGTGCAATTTACTTTAATCGGTTATTGGTTTTCGTCAGTAGAGGTTCATGGTTGTATGTGCAGTTTTGTGTTGCGTATTAGTAGAGGACGTTCACGGTTGTGCGTGCAGGTGTGGGTTTGTGTGTGCAGGTTTGTGTATTAGTAGAGGTTCATGCGTGTGTCCGTCCCAGGAAGCCAACAAGACAGCGGTACGTGAAGACGGGAGCCTCGCAGCTGCTGGAGAAACGCAAAGAAAACGTCACGGCCGGCGAAGAGCTTCAGGCTCAAAGAGAGGTGGGATTCATCCATTTATTCACCCTTCATCTTAACTCCTCCGGGCCTGTTCAGGGTTTTGATTTGATCACTTCCACAACGTGGACGTGAATCTACGGAAGAGGATTAGGGCCACACATAAAAATAAATAAATAAGTTCTGACTTTCTTCTCAGAATTCAGAGAAAAAGTCAGAATTAAAAAAAAAATGTATGAGTGGCCCTAATCCTCTTCCGTCTGAATCTGTCTGGTGTTTGAGATTGTTGGTTTGTGATTGTTGGTGTTTGATTGTTGGTTTGTGATTGTTGGTGTGTGATTGTTGGTGTGCGTGATTGTTGGTGTGTGATTGTTGGTGTGTGATTGTTGGTGTGTGTGATTGTTGGTGTGTGATTGTTGGTGTGTGTGATTGTCGGTGTGTGTGGTTGTCGGTGTGTGTGATTGTTGGTGTGTGATTGTTGGTGTGTGTGATTGTCGGTGTGTGTGATTGTTGGTGTGTGATTGTTGGTGTGTGTGATTGTTGGTGTGTGATTGTTGGCGTGTGTGATTGTTGGTGTGTGATTGTTGGTGTGTGTGATTGTTGGTGTGTGATTGTTGGCGTGTGTGATTGCTGGTGTGTGATTGTTGGTGTGTGTGATTGTTGGTGTGTGATTGTTGGTGTGTCTGATTGTTGGTGTGTTATTGTTGGTCTGTGTGTTCCTGCAGGTTTTTGAGGTCAAAAGGAACAGTTTGCGACTGCGCCGAGACGAGGTGCTACACAAGGAGAAACATCTCGAGGCGTCACTGATCAACTTCGACAAATTTCTCCAGGTACGTGAAGAGACTCATCATCCATTCACTCTTCTTCTTCTTCGGCGTCAAGTCCGTCTCTCTCTCTCTCTCTGTCCGTCTGTCCGTCTGTCTGTCTGTCTGTCTGTCTGTCTGTCTGTCTGTCTGTCTGTCTGTTCTGTCTGTCTGTCTCTCGCTCTCTCTCTGTCTTTCTCTGTGTTTGTCTCTGTCTCTCTCTTTCTCTCTCTCTCTCTCTCTCTCTCTCTCTCTCTCTCTCTCTCTCTCTCTCTCTCTCTCTCTCTTTCTCTCTCTCTCTCTCTCTCTCTCTCTCTTTCTCTCTTTCTCTCTGTCTCTCTCTCTCTCTCTCTCTCTCTCTCTCTCTCTCTCTCTCTCTCTCTCTCTCTCTCTCTCTCTCTCAGTCTCTCTCTCTGTCTCTCTCTCTCTCTGTATAAAATATCAATATGACGCACCAAGGAAATATGAAACGAAATGATGTACAAAAGTCTGTGGGGGTGTTTGTGTGCGTGTGTGTGTGTGTGTTTTTGTGCGTGCGTGCGTGCGTGCGTGTGTGCGTGCGTGCGTGCGTGCGTGTGTGTAGGAGAACGACGCCAAGTGCAGCAGGAGCATCACGAAGGCGGAGAAGGAGCGGCAGGCGGGGCTGCAGAAGGAGGCGGAGGCCCAGCGGCTGAGTCGGCGCTGCCGCTCGCTGGACGGGAGGAGGCGGAGCCTCCAGCTGGCGGTGGAGAGGAGCGCCCTCTATGGGAGGTTTCTGGAACAGGTCCTCAAGACCGCCACGGTGATCCAGAAGCACAACCAAGATTATAGACAAAGTCTAGATAAAAAAACGTTTTGTCTCTTTAATGTAGAGTTAAAAAGGGTACAGCCTTTGTTTCTTTTTCTTTTATCAATCCAATATCTTACACTTAAAAATAGTACTTAGCATCATGTAGCATCTTATCCCAGCTATCCCTGTTGTACGGGGAATGGGTTAACCTAGTGATGGTTAGTGCTTGGCTCTTGGTTCTATGAACATCCTTATTGTACCCACAGCAGTATATTGTTGTTTCTCTTTCTTCTGACTAATGCACTGATCGTAAGTCGCTGTGGATTAAAGCGTCGGCTAAAGGCCCTGAATGTGGACGTGTTGTGATGAATTCGTTAACATAAGACGCCATGTTGTCCCCTCGTGGTTCCCCTGGCCCAGCTGGAGGAGGTCCGGGCCCTGGTGGGCCGCTTCGAGACCCTGCTGGTTACCAGGACCCAGCTGTCGGAGCGGGAGGGCCAGGCCCGCACTCTGCTGGACGGCCACCGGGGGAGCCAGCAGCGGGAGCTGGACCGGCAGAACTGCCTGCTGATGCACCACAACAACCGACTGTCCCAGCTGCAGACCGAGCTGGACCTGTCCCGGGCCGACCGGCTGGGCTGGGTACGCACGCAGAGACCCCGACCGGGGACCCCGACCGGGGACCCCTATCAGAGACCCTGAACATGTTATTAAACATGTTAATGAACATTGCATTGTAAGGGCAGGTCTCCCCCTTTCTAAGGGCAGGTCTCCCCTGTCTCCCCCTGTCTAAGGGCAGGTCTCCCCCTGTCTCCCCCTTTCTCCCTCTGTCTAAGGGCAGGTCTCCCCTGTCTCCCCCTTTCTAAGGGCAGGTCTCCCCCTTTCTCCCCCTGTCTAAGAGCAGGTCTCCCCCTGTCTAAGGGCAGGTCTCCCCCTGTCTCCCCCTTTCTCCCCCTGTCTAAGAGCAGGTCTCCCCCTGTCTAAGGGCAGGTCTCCCCCTTTCTCCCCCTATCTAAGGGCAGGTCTCCCCCTGTCTAAAAGCAGGTCTCCCCCTTTCTCCCCCTATCTAAGGGCAGGTCTCCCCCTGTCTAAAAGCAGGTCTCCCCCTGTCTAAGGGCCGGTCTCCCCCTGTCTAAGGGCAGGTCTCCCCCTGTCTAAGGGCAGGTCTCCCCCTGTCTAAGGGCAGGTCTCCCCCTGTCTAAGGGCAGGTCTCCTCCTTTCTCCCCCTATCTAAGGGCAGGTCTCCCCCTGTCTAAGAGCAGGTCTCCCCCTGTCTAAGGGCAGGTCTCCCCCTTTCTCCCCCTATCTAAGGGCAGGTCTCCCCCTGTCTAAAAGCAGGTCTCCCCCTGTCTAAGGGCAGGTCTCCCCCTGTCTAAGAGCAGGTCTCCCCCTGTCTAAGGGCCGGTCTCCCCCTGTCTCCCCCTGTCTAAGGGCAGGTCTCCCCCTGTCTAAGGGCAGGTCTCCCCCTGTCTAAGGGCAGGTCTCCCCCTGTCTAAGGGCAGGTCTCCCCCTGTCTAAGGGCAGGTCTCCCCCTGTCTAAGAGCAGGTCTCCCCCTGTCTAAGGGCCGGTCTCCCCCTGTCTCCCCCTGTCTAAGGGCAGGTCTCCCCCTGTCTAAGGGCAGGTCTCCCCCTGTCTAAGAGCAGGTCTCCCCCTGTCTAAGGGCAGGTCTCCCCCTGTCTAAGAGCAGGTCTCCCCCTGTCTCTGCAGGAAAGCCGGTGGACCCACATCCAGAATACGGCAGCCAAAGAGACGCTCCTGCTGGGTCAGATCAAAACGGGGACCCTGAACCTGTTCCAGCTGGCCGGGGGCGTCCTGGGGGGGGACCAGGGCGTGGAGGTCGACGCCACAGAGACCCAGCTGGACCGGGTGAGAGGAACGACTTCAGGCTCGTGTTCGGCTGGTTCTGCCTCATGGGGCTCTGAGGTTAACTGTTCTCCTGCTTTCCCTTCAGATCCAGATCTTCATTCAGAAGCAGATGGACATTATGAATGAAATAAACCCTTCGGACACTCTGTTCGGCTAAGTAGAAATATTAATGGAATATTTTATTATATTTTTTATATGTGAATGAACAGCAACACCAGACAGAAGCAAACTGCACGATTTAGTTTTTTGCCGTAGACTCGATCAGCACGTCTATACTGCCACCCTGTGGCCAACGTGGTGCATGCCGACTGGAATGGTCGTATTATAATTCATTAAACGTTGCTCTTTGCCTCATTATAAATAAAAATGCTACCTTTGCATTCATCAGTTTGATTCAACAATTTGTTTTGATGAAATGAACATTTAATTATTGAGGTATGTATCAGAAAAGATAACCTTTTCAGTGAGGGTAGGGTACATTGCTACACAGAGCTAGTCTAAAATTAACATCTGAACATTAAACTCTTAAGCAGTAAACAGCAGCCTATTTTTAATGCCCATTAGTTTATTTACTTGAAAATAACCACTTATTTTATTTCAAAATAATAAATAAAATAAAACACCAATGTCGTAGTTTCGAGTATGAATCTGATTGTGTGTTGATTTTGTTCTATTGAATGTGAACGTTAGTTTCCTGAAGTGTTCCTTTACTCGATGTAGTACCGTGAGGAGTCCGTCCCCCTCCAAGGGGGCATGGCTAGGGGGGCCGCAGAGTGTCTATTTGCCCTTCTTGCCCTTGCCCTTGGCCTTGCCCTTGCCCTTGGCCTTGGCCCTCATGTTCTTGCGGACGCAGTAGCCCCTCCACCAGGCCTGGATCACCACCGCCCCGCCCGTCTGCAGGCCCAGCTCCCGGGCCTCTTCCCGCTGCGCCTCCTCCAGCCGCCGCCGCGCCTCCATGATCTGGTCGTACTCCTCCGCCAGGACGCCGTACGCCTCCTCCAGGTCCGCCCTCTCCTGCTGCTCCTCCCCAAAGGCCCCGCCCACCTCCTGGAGCTCCTCCTACCGGGAGGAGGGGGAGGAGGCGGAGGAGGAGGAGGGGGAGGAGGAGGAGGAGGAGGAGGAGGAGGAGGGGGAGGAGGAGGAGGAGGAGGAGGAGAAGGGGGAGGAGGAGGAGGGGGAGGAGGAGGTGGAGGAGGGGGGAGAGGAGGAGGGGGAGGGGGAGGAGGAGGAGGAGGGGGAGGAGGAGGAGGGGGAGGGGGAGGGGGAGGAGGAAGAGGCGGTGGTGAGATAAGAACTGCTCCGTGGGGGGGGGGGTCAGGATGCTGCGTCACGTAGGGTACAACAGGGGGGGTCCATACCTGCTTCTCCCCCATGTCCGCGTCGTACTTCTGGAGCCAGTTCTCAATCTCTGTCTCCACCTTGAATCTTTTCTGCCAGAGTGAGAACAGACGTGATGAACCCTGCAGGCCCACGTGCCTCTTCACCTTCAGCCACGGCGCTTTAATCCATGTGTGCTCCAAATGGGCCTGCTGCTACCCTCTTTAATGTATGTTTAAACCATGTCGGGTTCACCACATTGGCCAGCTGTGATACCTTTAATGTATCTCTTATTTTTATACCATGTTGCTGATATCTTTAATATATCTCATGTTTTATGCAATGTTGCTGTGATACCCTCTCCAATCTCTCAAGTTTTAAACAATGTTGCTGTGATACCCTCTCTAATCTATCTCATGTTTTATACCACGCTGCTGTGGTACCTCCTCTACCATCCCTCGTCTTTTACACCACGCTGCTGTGGTACCTCCTCTACCATCCCTCGTCTTTTACACCACGCTGCTGTGGTACCTCCTCTACCATCCCTCGTCTTTTACACCACGCTGCTGTGGTACCTCCTCTACCATCCCTCGTCTTTTACACCACGCTGCTGTGATACCTCCTCTACCATCCCTCGTCTTTTACACCACGCTTCCGATACCTTTCTCAGGCCCTTCTCCACCTGCCGGTTCTCCAGGACCAGGGTGTTGAGTTGGAGGACGAGTTTGTCGATGTCCTGCTGCATGCAGGCCTGCTTCCCCTCCCAGGTCTTGATGTTCGACAGGCTCTGCTTCTCTGCGTCCTGCTGCGTCCGCGTCACAAAGTCCCTGGAGGTCTTCTCCATCAGCTGCAGCGAGTTCTGCAGCTTGGAGATCACCGCGTCCTTCTTCGAGATCTGGAACCACACAGACGAGACGCTCCGTTACTCGACCGCAGAGCTCCGTAGGCGTACATCCAGCCTGTCCTCCCACACATAGGAGACGGGGACCTGTGCTATAGGGAGCCTGTGGAGACCAGGGGATCGAACCCAGAACCCTTTCACCATACTCACAGAGCCACCAGTTGCTGTAAGAATATTTGGAGAAAAGATAACTTTAAGAATCCTGTGAGGCAAATTCAAGTGGTGAGCCTCAAACGACGATGCAAAAGATATACACATACAGCTGGCTGCGAGGGCGGGAGAGTAGTAGGATAAAGAATAGTGGAATAAAGAATAAGAAGGAAACGCAGCATTCTCCACAGCCTTATGTCCTAAACGTGAGATATAGGACCGTACCTCTGGGTCCCTCTCCATGAGGCTAAAGGTGAGATGTAGGACCACACCTCCCTGGTCTCTCTCTGTGAGGCTAAAGGTGAGATACAGGACTGTACCTCCGCGTCTCTCTCCATGAGGCTAAAGGTGTGTGAGATGTAGGCCGTACCTCCGCGTCTCTCTCCATGAGCCTAAAGGTGTGTGAGATGTAGGCCGTACCTCCGCGTCCCTCTCTGTGAGGCTAAAGGTGGGTGAGATGTAGGCCGTACCTCTGCGTCTCTCTCCATGAGGCTAAAGGTGTGTGAGATGTAGGCCGTACCTCCGCGTCTCTCTCCATGAGCCTAAAGGTGTGTGAGATGTAGGCCGTACCTCCGCGTCCCTCTCTGTGAGGCTAAAGGTGGGTGAGATGTAGGCCGTACCTCCGCGTCTCTCTCCATGAGCCTAAAGGTGTGTGAGATGTAGGCCGTACCTCCGCGTCCCTCTCTGTGAGGCTAAAGGTGTGTGAGATGTAGGCCGTACCTCCGCGTCCCTCTCTGTGAGGCTAAAGGTGGGTGAGATGTAGGCCGTACCTCCCTGGTCCCTCTCTGTGAGGCTAAAGGTGTGTGAGATGTAGGCCGTACCTCCGCGTCCCTCTCTGTGAGGCTAAAGGTGGGTGAGATGTAGGCCGTACCTCCGCGTCCCTCTCTGTGAGGCTAAAGGTGGGTGAGATGTAGGCCGTACCTCCGCATCCCTCTCTGTGAGGCTAAAGGTGGGTGAGATGTAGGCCGTACCTCCGCGTCCCTCTCTGTGAGGCTAAAGGTGGGTGAGATGTAGGCCGTACCTCCGCGTCCCTCTCTGTGAGGCTAAAGGTGGGTGAGATGTAGGCCGTACCTCCGCGTCTCTCTCCCGGGTGACGGCAGCCACCTTCTCCTCCAACAGGGCCAGCAGGCCCAGGTTGTTGGCGTGTCTCTGAGCCAGGTCCTGGAGGAACCGCGCCCGCTGCCTCTCCTCGCCGGGCCCGGTCAGCAGGCGCTGCACCAGGATCCGGTGGAGACCCTGCAGCCCCCCGATCAGACCCTGCATGCCGTCGCTCCGCCCCGGGCCCCCCGCCGCGGCCGCGCCCCTCACAGCCCTGAGGTCGGCGGGGCGGTCCCGCAGCAGCCTCAGGACGTTCTTCAAGGAGGACCGGAACTCCTTGTCCAGCTCAGCCGTCGGCGCCTCCTCCGCCTGGTCTACCCTCTCCACGGTGAGCCGGTGCCCGCTCAGAGCCTCGCCGAGCTCCTCGCTCAGGCTGGGAGACAGGCGGTCCAGGTTCTGCAGCACGGAGGGCAGCATGGCCAGCAGCTCCACCTGGTGGAGGCAGTCCGCCATCACACCGGCGGTGCGCTCTGCCTCCAGGGAGGGCAGCTTCTTCTGGGAAGGCTCCAGGATCCTCATGGCCTCCTCGCTGATCGGCCTGGATGGTGGATCTGGACCAGGCCCTGCTGACATGATCTTCACCTCTGAAGACATGGTGCTGGCACGGTGAAATGATAAACAAGCAAAAAAAAAAAGAGTATTTTACATTACTAGCTTCATGATGTTTTCAGAGTCAGTTTGAATACACTACTATTAAACATATATTTGTATATATATATATATATATATATATATATATATATATATATATATATATATATATATATATATATATATATATATATTAGAACATTAAATAAGTGAATTCAATGTTTGACAACATGTCATCTTTGCTTATATGTAGTGGGAACTTTAACCTGTCCTACCTTTTAAAACCAGTAGTTCTTGTCAGATATTCTGGGCCAAAACTTACTAACTAATTGCACTAACTAGTTTTGCAGAGTCAGTGGGTCAGTTGGTGAAAAACGTTTTCTGTTGATGTTTCTTCATCGCTGTTGCTAAGAAACCAAACTGTCTTTTACTTTGAAACATCCGCCCGCCGTATCTCGACGCGGCATGTCGCGAAACACTTCCCGGTCGTATGTCGTGAATTGCCGTTTGTTTGTACCACATCACAAGACTGCATGTCGATGTTTGTTGTTGACATCGTCGCGGGGCTTTTTAGAAGCGATGCTGTTCGCATTGCTAGCCGGGTACAGACACAACAACAGCCTCGGTGTTAACATCTGAGCCCACGCCTCCCCGCGGACCGTGTGAGTGACAGTCATCCCACCGGGTGAGTGTCAGACACCCCATCGGGTGAGTGACAGACTCCCCGGCCATGTCTCCCAGGGCTGGGACGGGGCTTTAGAGGACGTCGCTGCTTAAGGATCCCCACTGACCGCTGCCGCCTTGCATACCTCGGAGAGGATCACAGGTCTCTGAGCTGTTCATGATGGAGACGGAGGACGACGACGTGCCTCTGATCCTGACCTGGGACGAGGCCAGCAGCGGACTGCTGAACGAGGAGGCGGAGAGGGCGGACGAGAGTAAGCGGACCCTTCATTCTTCTTCTTTCGATTTCAAATGTCCTGTTGAACACCGCGCCGTCCCTGCAGGTCCCAGACCTGCGACGGGACGCTCTCTGTTGACATTGAAAGTTGACCTGAAGCTGTCTAGACTGAGCCCTGGGTAAATAAGTGTTCATGAAGCGCGATCCCACCTCCGCGGTCCTGTTTAATGACAGCTCCGTGGAAGTTCGTTGTGTTGCCCATCGTCCCCATGCAGGACCTCTGCAGGGGGGAAATGACGAGGCACCGTTTGAAGTTCTGTTGTTGAGTTCCCCCTCAAAAGCTGGGGCCACACGTTGTCTAAAACGGCCACCAAGCTGTATTTACGTGTGCAGCACGCATGCGTCCATTCTGTGTAGTAATCCTACTGCCTTTTGTGTGCCTCTTATATTCACTACAAACTGACCAATGGAGAAAACTGCAGTCTCAGCAGACCATTTTAGTGGCGTCCCCCCTCCCTCCCCCACCTCATAGTCCCGGGCAACATGTTTGTGTTGTGTGTGTCCATGTCAGACCAACATCCAGCCTCGGGTGATGTGCGACTAGCCGTGGAGCGAATGTCTGTTTGTGTGAGCGCCTGTGGGCTTTGAGTTTTTGCTGTGGAAACAAACGGAAGACGAAGGAGCTTCTCCGGCCGACCTGGGAACGGATCCCGAGAGAGAGAGAAAGTGGACGACCAGCTTGTTCCTGCTGCCGGCTCGGGGAACAGAGCGACCATAAGGAGTGAGTGTGAACCCCAGGGCCTCTGGTCTGACCCGGCCTTCAGACGGGCCGTCGTGTGGAGCTGACGGCGTGGCTCCTCGTGTCACGTCGAGTGGTCAGGTGTAGACGGAGAGAGGAGTTGATCGGCTGGGCGGCCGGTGCCGCTGGTGGCTGAGATGCCAGCGCAGTACCAGGCCCGACCACCGGCCCACGGCGTTATTGACGGGGAGCTCCACACAAGGTATTGTTCGGAGACCAACGAGAGGGCCAGAGCTGTGCAGCGTGCGCTACTGCCGGCCTGAGCTGAACCCCCGACAGGACGTCCGCTAGCTAGGCCGTCTCCGCACCGCAGACAC
>NC_044058.1:29351391-29531391 GCF_902167405.1 Gadus morhua | reverse complement strand
AAATACTGCAGCTTTAATACGGACTCTAACTCTGTTCAAATACTGCAACTTTAATACGGACTCTAACTCTGTTCAAATACTGCAACTTTAATACGGACTCTAACTCTGTTCAAATACTGCAACTTTAATACGGACTCTAACTCTGTTCAAATACTGCAGCTTTAATACGGACTCTAACTCTGTTCCCTGCAGCTTTAATACGGACTCTAACTCTGTTCCCTGCAGCTTTCCTGACGTGATGATGCCCGCCTACTCCAGAAACCGCTGGTGCTGTGTCTTCTTCATCGTCTACCTCTCCATAGAGCTCTACTTCGTCATGAACTTGGTGCGCTTTTAATTTATACCGTGGGCCATGTCCACCTTTATTCTGTTTACCATTTAGGACTTAAAGCTCCTAATTAGAAAGCAATTAGCCTTGAATATGGAAGTGATATCACATGTTTTAGTCACAGAATGTGTGTAAGAGCTGATTTCCCCACCATTGGCACACAGGCCGTCTCACATCGGTAACGTTGTCTGCGGAGGTTCTCCCCGGGCTCTGAAGCAGCAGCAGCAGCGGCGCTGTGGTCCGTTGGGCGGCTGATGATGACGGTGTCCTCTGTCTCTCCCTCAGCTGCTGGCAGTGGTGTTTGACACCTTCAACGGTGTGGAGAAGATGAAGTTTAAATCGCTGCTGCTCCACAAACGCTCCGCCATCGACCACGCCTTCCAGCTGCTCGTCAGCCGACAGGTACTGTCTGCTGACCCCCAGTGTGTGTGTGTGTGTGTGTGTGTGTGTGTGTGTGTGTGTGTGTGTGTGTGTGTGTGTGTGTGTGTGTGTGTGTGTGTGTGTGTGTGTGTGTGTGTGTGTGTGTGTGGTTAGTGATGGTCTGTAATGTGTGTACCTGTTATTGGTTCATAAGTATAATGATGGTATAATCTGGTGTGTATAGTTGATTGGTCAGGGACAACAGAGAAAAATCGACCCGTTAATCACATGTTGTGCTGCTGCAGGATGTCTAGTTGAGGCTTTTATACGATCCATGTCCCTCGTTAAGCTTTGTCCCTCGTTAAGCTTGTCCCTCGTTAAGCTTTTCTAAATAAAAACCAGCTTGTAGCCGAGAGCCACTTCCTGTGTCTGGATGTTAAAACACAGCGTCCTCCTCTGGTGTGGTTGTTCAGTGAACATGGTACCAGTAATACCAGTGGTACCAGCCTGTATTCAGTGAACACAGTACCAGTAGTACCAGTGGTACCAGCCTGTATTCAGTGAACATCATGGTACCAGTAATACCAGTGGTACCAGCCTGTATTCAGTGAACACAGTACCAGTGGTACCAGCCTGTATTCAGTGAACACAGTACCAGTAGTACCAGTGGTACCAGCCTGTATTCAGTGAACATCATGGTACCAGTAATACCAGTGGTACCAGCCTGTATTCAGTGAACAGGGTACCAGTAGTACCAGTGGTACCAGCCTGTATTCAGTGAACAGGGTACCAGTAGTACCAGTGGTACCAGCCTGTATTCAGTGAACATCATGGTACCAGTAATACCAGTGGTACCAGCCTGTATTCAGTGAACAGGGTACCAGTAGTACCAGTGGTACCAGCCTGTATTCAGTGAACAGGGTACCAGTAGTACCAGTGGTACCAGCCTGTATTCAGTGAACATAGTACCAGTAGTACCAGTGATACCAGCCTGTATTTAGTGAACACAGTACCAGTAGTACCAGTGGTACCAGCCTGTATTCAGTGAACATCATGGTACTAGTAATACCAGTGGTACCAGCCTGTATTCAGTGAACAGGGTACCAGTAGTACCAGTGGTACCAGCCTGTATTCAGTGAACAGGGTACCAGTAGTACCAGTGGTACCAGCCTGTATTCAGTGAACATCATGGTACCAGTAATACCAGTGGTACCAGCCTGTATTCAGTGAACAGGGTACCAGTAGTACCAGTGGTACCAGCCTGTATTCAGTGAACAGGGTACCAGTAGTACCAGTGGTACCAGCCTGTATTCAGTGAACACAGTACCAGTAGTACCAGTGATACCAGCCTGTATTCAGTGAACACAGTACCAGTAGTACCAGTGGTACCAGCCTGTATTCAGTGAACACAGTACCAGTAGTACCAGTGGTACCAGCCTGTATTCAGTGAACATGGTACCAGTGGTACCAGCCTGTATTCAGTGAACACGGTACCAGTAGTACCAGTGATACCAGTAGCCTGTACTCACGGCGTGCTGTTCTGTTGTGTTGACCCCGCCCTGTGGCGGCCAGCGGCCGGAGGGAGTGTCTCTGAAGCAGTTTGACGGGCTGATGCGTTTCTACCGTCCGCGCATGTCGGCCAGAGACCGCTACCTGACCTACAAGACCCTCAACGTCTCGGACACCCCCATGCTCAGGTAACCCCCCCTCAACGCCATCTCTTAACGAGGACTATCCCGTTAACAGGGTTCAGTGCCTTAACGAGGACTATCCTCGTTAACAGAGTTCATTGTCTAAACGAGGACCTTCTCTTCTCTTACAGTCTGCAGGACTTCTACAAGTTCTACGAGGTCATCGGACTCAAGTGGAAGGTACGTTTCTCAGGCAGGATGTGCTTCAGGTCCGTGTCTGTGTGCACACGTGTAAATACACATCATATCTTTATTTATATCGACATAAACGGGGTCATAACCTTCTCTCCCAGGCTCGACGGAGTGGGGAACACTGGTTTGACGACCTGCCACACACCACCTTCCTCATTTTCAAAGGTGACTTCTGTCTTTTGGCCTCACGATAATAGACGGATGAATTCTGTTCCTCATTCTGTCGCACAAGCCTTTCCCTGCTCTCACTTCGGTCTCTTCATGCTCTCTGTATCGTGTGCTCTCACTCCAAAGGCATCAACCTGCTGGTGAAGTCCAAGGCCTTCCAGTACACCATGTGTAAGTATACTGGCACCAGCCGACGTGTTGGTTTGGGATTTTGAGGGGGAACTCGAGTAACTTACTGGCCCAAAGGGGTTGAGGGAGTTACCGTGACGTTGGTTGGGAGACGGGGGTGCTTGATGTGCAGTATCTCGTATGGAGGGCCGGTCTCTGTCTTGGTTTGTTCCCCGTGCATACCGAGTGTTTAGCAGTAACACCCTGTGTCCTCGCTCCAGCCAAACATCAGCATACACCATGCCCTCTGTGGTAGTGCCACCCACTGGTCACAGTAACCCCAGCCCACCCAACCGCCCCTATGTCCCCTGTGTGTGTCTGCAGATGTGGTGGTGGCTACCAACGGCATCTGGATCCTTGTGGAGACCTACATGTTGAACAGTAAGCCACCGTCGGATGATCCTCAAGGGATGTGAAACTTTCACCTACCGCAGCCTAGAAATCATCAATCAAATGTTCCACGTCCACAACTCGTTACCTATCCTGTTTTCTGTTTCATGTTGTGATAAAGTAAGCGGTCATGTGACCTTGAGGTTAGAATGAGGTCGGGGATGTGGTGTTGGGGTCACCCTGACCCTAACCCTAACCCCAGCTCTAGGGTTCTGGTTGTGGGGTACCCCTAACTCTAACCCCAGGGTTGCCTGTGAACCCCCTTCAGACTCTCACTCTCTCCTACAGGCGGCTTCTCCTGGTCCCGATTCGTTCCCTGGAGTTACATCGTCTTCCTGACCAGTGAGTCGTCCTCCTTATGTCAGCACAGGAAGCCGTGTCCCGGGACTCAGACCCCACGATGTCCTGTCTCACTGCGCTCTGTCCTGTCTCACTGCTCTGTCCTGTCTCACTGCTCTCTGTCCTGTCTCACTGCTCTCTGTCCTGTCTCACTGCTCTCTGTCCTGTCTCACTGCTCTCTGTCCTGTCTCACGTGTCTCTCTCCTGTCTCACGTGTCTCTGTCCTGTCTCACTGCTCTGTCCTGTCTCACTGCTCTCTGTCCTGTCTCACTGCTCTCTGTCCTGTCTCACTGCTCTCTGTCCTGTCTCACGTGTCTCTCTCCTGTCTCACGTGTCTCTGTCCTGTCTCACTGCTCTGTCCTGTCTCACTGCTCTCTGTCCTGTCTCACTGCTCTCTGTCCTGTCTCACTGCTCTCTGTCCTGTCTCACGTGTCTCTCTCCTGTCTCACGTGTCTCTGTCCTGTCTCACTGCTCTGTCCTGTCTCACTGCTCTCTGTCCTGTCTCACTGCTCTCTGTCCTGTCTCACTGCTCTCTGTCCTGTCTCACGTGTCTCTCTCCTGTCTCACGTGTCTCTGTCCTGTCTCACTGCTCTGTCCTGTCTCACTCTCTGTCCACCTCTAGTCTACGGGGTGGAGGTCCTGTCTCACTCTCTGTCCTGTCTCACTCTCTGTCCTGTCTCACTGCTCTGTCCTGTCTCACTGCTCTCTGTCCTGTCTCACTGCTCTCCGTCCTGTCTCACTGCTCTCTGTCCTGTCTCACGTGTCTCTCTCCTGTCTCACGTGTCTCTGTCCTGTCTCACTGCTCTGTCCTGTCTCACTCTCTGTCCACCTCTAGTCTACGGGGTGGAGGTCCTGTCTCACTCTCTGTCCTGTCTCACTCTGTCCTGTCTCATTGCTCTCTGTCCTGTCCCACTGCTCTCCTCTAGTCTACGGGTTGGCAGTCCTGTCTCACTCTCTGTCCTGTCTCACTGCTCTCTGTCCTGTCTCACTCTCTGTCCCCCTCTAGTCTACGGGGTGGAGGTCCTGTATCACTCTGTTAGGCCCCGACCGATATTGATTTTTGAGTGCCGATGCCGATTATTTTCAGAGAAAAATTACGATTACGATTTAATCGGCCGATTTAAAAAAAAAAAAAAAAAAAAAAAAAAAAAAAAAAAAAAAAGGATATAAAACGTAGTTTTTGATACCTTAAATATACTTTAAACACTTTTGACGAATATGTGAATTGAATGCAGAACCTTTGAGTGTTTTAGAATACATTTACAGTAAAAAATGAGTGTAATGTAAAATGTAAAATAAATAACTAACTCCCAATGTGCTGCGCTCGTGAGCACGTGTAGTGAGCACGTGTAGTGACTAACACGTGCGTGCTGAGCAGTATGGTCTCACCGTTAGAGTCTACAGTATAACAAATTAACATGGCCTGGGACCTAAAGAAAAACAGGCACAACATGCTCAAACAACGCGTCTTGTGTACATTGGTGAGGTGAGCGCGCAGCTGCCTGAGCGAGCGTGCTTTCATGTTGTACGGTAAAATTCAATCTCCTCTTTTTTACTCCAGCTAAAGTTGTTAGTTAGCAAGGCGAGTAGGAGCGCAATCTGCAGGATACTAAGCGCAATAACATTTTAAAAAAATATATAAAAAAATAAAATAAAAAAAATCTGTTGTAATCGGCGTCTTTTTGGCCGATGCCGATTATTTTCAAAAAGGCTATAATCGGCCGATTAAATCGGCAGGCCGATAAATCGGTCGGGCCGTACTCTCTGTCCTGTCTCATTCTCTGTCCTGTCTCACTGCTCTCCTCTAGTCTACGGGGTGGAGGTGCTGCTGAAGGTGGCCGGCCTGGGCCCGATGGCCTACATCAGCTCTGGGTGGAACCTGTGAGTGAACTCCGCCTCACGCTCTTATTGTGGAAACACCTCCTCACGCTCTTACTGTGGAAACACCTCCTCACGCTCTTATTGTGGAAACACCTCCTCACACTCTTATTGTGGAAACACCTCCTCATGCTCTTATTGTGAGAAACACCTACTCGCACTCTAATTGTGGATACACATTCACTTTGCTCTTATTGTGAAAACACATCTGCTGTTAGAATTATTGATCAGATGTTTGCCTGCTCAAAGTGCAGCAGAAGAAATTCAGCTGATTTAAAAACATTCATATTATAGATAAAAGTAACTAATATCTACTAACTGTTTGTATTGGTGTAATAAAGGGTTGGCCGTTGCTTTATTATGATATAATGTTCGTAAGAACAGTAATGGGGGGCCTTGGTGGTTCCTCCTGGCCACTTCTGTATGTATAGGTAATAGTTCTGTGTTGAGTGGTTCTGGCCTCCGTCCAGGTTTGACTTCTCTGTGACGGTGTTCGCCTTCCTGGGTTTGATTGCTCTGGCCTTCGACATGGAGCCTTTCTACTTCATCGTGGTGCTGCGGCCGCTGCAGCTTCTCAGGTGACCCACCCCCCCCAAGGCCCTCCTCATTGACGTAATGTTAAATAGGGCAGGGCATTGCCAGGTACCTCACAATTCAA
The DNA here is from genome assembly GCF_902167405.1 of Gadus morhua. Classification (NCBI taxonomy): domain Eukaryota; kingdom Metazoa; phylum Chordata; class Actinopteri; order Gadiformes; family Gadidae; genus Gadus; species Gadus morhua. The sequence continues at coordinate 29,525,219 of NC_044058.1, read as the reverse complement.
TTCAATTCGATTCTTTAGGTTTTCATTCGATTTCGATTCGATTCTATATTGATCCAATCGCTTTGATATCGATTCAACAATGCGTGCAGATGACAAAAATACCTAAATATTATTTAGAATTAACCATTTCATAATGAAATAACCATTTCATTGTGCTTTAACTAGAAAAAAGGGAATACACCATTGTATAGTATTGTTCCTGAACTTGCAGCATAAAAATAATAATCATAATTTGGACAAATGTAAAAGGGCATGTACATTTAGGCATACTCGCTTCTAGATTACAATGACTGAGTATGCTTCTTTTCTTTTCTTTTTTTTATGGAAATAATCGATAAAAAAAAAAGAATAGAAATTGAATCGTCTTCAGACCGCTAGGCTAAAGACTCACTTGTTCAGAGTTCACCTGGAATTGGCACTTGGCTCTATGAACATCCTTTCTGTACCGACTGACATGTATTGTTGTTTCTCTTTCTTCGGACCAATGTACTTATTGTGTGTCTATGTGGATGATGGCGTCGGCTAAACGCCCTCGGTGTGAACGCAGGTTGTTCAAGATCAAGCAGCGCTACCGCAACGTGCTGGACACCATGTTCGAGCTCTTCCCGCGCATGGCCAGCCTGGGCCTCACCCTCATCATCTTCTACTACTCCTTCGCCATCGTGGGCATGGAGTTCTTCGCCGACGTCATCCACCCCAACTGCTGCAAGTGAGTCCTCTCCCCCCCCTCCCCCCAACAGAGTCCTCTCCCCCAGTCCCTCCCCCCAACTGAGTCCCCCCCTCGCCCGTGACCCCCATTCGCTCCGGACATTTAGACTACATTACAACGAGTTCATTTAGCACACTCTTTTATCCAAAGCGACTTACATCGTTTCATATGCATCCCCCCCCCCCCCCCCCCCCCAGCACCAGCACGGTGGCCGACTCCTACCGGCAGAAAAACGTAACCATCGGCAACAGGACGGTGTTGTTGGAGGGCTACTACCACCTGAACAACTTCAACAACATCCTCAGCAGCTTCGGTAATCCCCTCCCTCCTCTTCCTCCCTCCCTCCTCTTCCTCCCCTCCCTTCCTCCCTCCCTCCTCTTCCTCCCTCCCTCCTCTTCCTCCCTCCTCTTCCTCCCTCCCTCCTCTTCCTCCCCTCCCTTCCTCCCTCCCTCCTCTTCCTCCCTCCCTCCTCTTCCTCTCTCCCTCCTCTTCCTCCCTCCCTCCTCTTCCTCCCTCCCTCCTCTTCCTCCCTCCCTTCTCTCTTCCTCCCCTCTCTTCTCTCTCTCTCCCTTCTCTTCTCCCTCTTCTCTCTTACCTGGCCGAGTGTTTCCTGTGTCCTGGCCTAACGAGTGTTTCCTGTGTCCTGGCCTAACGAGTGTTTCCTGTGTCCTGGCCTAACGAGTGTTTCCTGTGTCCTGGCCTAACGAGTGTTTCCTGTGTCCTGGCCTAACGAGTGTTTCCTGTGTCCTGGCCTAACGAGTGTTTCCTGTGTCCTGGCCTAACGAGTGTTTCCTGTGTCCTGGCCTAACGAGTGTTTCCTGTGTCCTGGCCTAACGAGTGTTTCCTGTGTCCTGGCCTAACGAGTGTTTCCTGTGTCCTGGCCTAACGAGTGTTTCCTGTGTCCTGGCCTAACGAGTGTTTCCTGTGTCCTGGCCTAACGAGTGTTTCCTGTGTCCTGGCCTAACGAGTGTTTCCTGTGTCCTGGCCTAACGAGTGTTTCCTGTGTCCTAACAAGTGTTTCCTGTGTCCTATAGTCACCCTGTTTGAGCTGATGGTCGTCAACAACTGGTACATCACCATGGTAACACCACTCCCCCAGTCCGATGCTCTCAGGTCTCACGTTGTGGTCGACATTAAGGACTTGACCTGTGACCTGTGACCTCTCTCCCCCCACAGGAGGGGGTGACCTCCATGACTTCCCACTGGAGCCGGCTGTACTTCATGACCTTCTACATCGTCACCATGGTGAGTGTGTGTCAACGAGGTGAGGCCCCTGGTCTGGGCCCCTCTCACCCTCTCACCCTCTCACCCTCTCACCCTGCGCTCCTCTCCCCCCCCCCACCCCCCCCAGGTGGTGATGACCATAATCGTGGCGTTCATCCTGGACGCCTTCGTGTTCCGCATGAACTACAGCCGCAAGAACCGGGAGCCAGAGAACCCTGAAGGTAGGAGGAGAGACGCACGGTGGGACACGAGGACCGCTCTGGAGGAAGTACTGAACTGTGTGTGTGTGTGTGTGTGTGTGTGTGTGTGTGTGTGTGTGTGTGTGTGTGTGTGTGTGTGTGTGTGTGTGTGTGTGTGTGTGTGTGTGTGTGTGTGTGTGTGTGTGTGTTGCAGAGGAGAACGGCATCGTGTTCGAGGTGGAGGTGGGCCGGGACGAGGCCCTGGCCACGCTGGAGCTCTACAAGCAGACTTGTCCCGGCCTGTCGTCTCTCAGCTCCCTGCAGGGGGTGCTGCAGGCCATGGACCGCGGCGGGGTGAGAGCGCGCACGCACACACGCACGCACACGGCCTGCAGCGTCCGCGTGTGCACACGGCCTGCAGCGTCCGCAGCACCGAGTCTGAGTTTCATGTCTCATACACTTATCGTATGTTGTACGTCCTGGCATCAATCACAAACAGTACTCATCATTGTGTGGCTTCTTATCCTAGCTGTCTTTGTTGGATACAGGGAATGGATTAACCTTACGATTGCTCCAACGTACTGACATACGTGAATGTACTTAGCGTCTGTACTTAGCGTGTGCTAAAGGTCCTGACTGTGAATGCCTCTCGCTGCAGCACACGTCCCTGGTGTACCAGGGCAGGAGGTCCCGGACCAAGAGCGACCTGAGCATCAAGATGTACGAGGAGGAGATCCAGGTGAGTCCTGGGCGGTCAGCCAAGGCCCACCTTCAGAGAGTAGATCAACGTGACCTCAGAGGGAAGCTTCGTTACCCCCCGAGCTCCCCTGTCACAGCACCGTGAGCGTTCTCTGCACCAATCCGGTGCTACAACTCGTTTATAATGCAACTAAACTCATAAGAGAATAGAAACATTACTCAGCTGACCCTATCTGACTAGTGTCCGCCATTCAGAACCTGCCTGGTGTGTGTGTGTGCTAGTTGTCATGACAACCATTACTGTCGAGCTCAGACAGGAAGTAGACGGGGGCGGGTGCGGCCTTTAACCGCGGTGACTCACGCGCGTCTCCTCCGCTTCCCCCAGGAGTGGTACGCCGAGTTCTCCAGGGAGAACCTGTCCGAGAATGACCAGGGCCTGGAGCGCGTCCTGGACAGCCCTGCGTCGGACCCCCCCCCGCACCACGACGCCCCCCAGCCCGAGGCCTCGGCACACAGCACGCCCCCCGCCGGTGATAGGCCACCGCAACCCGTCACTCCAAAGTAGGGTCCCGTGCCCCCGCCTCCCAGAGGCCACTCCTGGGACCCCCTCACTGATCCCCCGACGACGGACCCCTGGACCCGTCACCAGAGACTCACAGCCCGGTTCCTGAACCCCACCCCCGGACCTGTCTGCGCCCCAGCGCCCCTACAGGGGGGCCGGGGTGTACGCCCGTCGCCTGGCTACCGTACACCCCTCCCGCCCGATGCCTTAGCGATGTCATAGCCCCTGATCCGTGTTAATACCTGACCTGTCGGTTTAAGGGGAACCCTCTAAGTTAAGGGAGGACTGCTCTGCATAAGGGTCAACCTGGGTTCCTCGTGAAAACCCTGGGAGAGTCGGGACCGGTTTGAAGAACCCTGGAGCTCACGGCCCAACTCTGGTCCCTCCTGGAGCTCACGGCCCAACTCTGGTCCCTCCTGGAGCTCACGGCCCAACTCTGGTCCCTCCTGGGACTCACGGCCCAACTCTGGTCCCTCCTGAAGCTCACGGTCCAACTCTGGTCCCTCCTGGAGCTCACGGCCCAACTCTGGTCCCTCCTGGAGCTCACGGCCCAACTCTGGTCCCTCCTGGGACTCACGGCCCAACTCTGGTCCCTCCTGGGACTCACGGCCCAACTGTGGTCCCTCCTGGGACTCACGGCCCAACTCTGGTCAACTCTTCTCTCCCAGGATGGTGGTTGATGTCGTGTGCAGCGGTTCTCCCTCTCTGTCTGGTTTCCCTGTGATGATCGGACTCCTTCTCACCTTTGTACATTATCACAGATTTTAAGCTGGTGTCTCATCCTAGATCTCTGAACCCTAAAGAGACTATTTTACTTTTGTATAAACCTGTTCTTCTGTATGTGTATTAGAATGTATTTGACCGACCGAATACAGCAGAACGATTTTAATAAACTGTTCCATTTGTCATGTGAATCTGTGCAACTTTTACCCTCTACTAATCATACACAATAAATTAAAACCATTACAAGTAAAATATTTAATGCTTCCACAAATACCAAATCTGCTCACGTAACCAAAATAATGTTTTAAAACGTTGAGGTATAAAACTATCCCTGATGGTCAATAAGGATAACACTTTGTACACATTAATTTACAATACATTCCAAATAAAATCGATTTAAAAAATATAATTTCCCTGAGACGTTTGTCCCAGAAGGTGCTTTTCTTTGGTCTCAGTACATTGAGGCGACGTGGGTTTGAACATCAAACCCTGAAATGCCCTAAGTGTCATCGTTGAGACCCCAGAGTCCTGATGAAGGTGAAGACGATGCCGGTTCAGACCCGGGTTTAGAGCGGGGGATTCTCCTAACGAACGGTATCCGCGCTGACGTCTGAAGCCCTGCTCGGTGAAGACGCTCCTGTGAGTTCCGCCTCTGCTGTGAGTCGTCTTCCCAGGAGGCGGGCTCTCAGGTCAGGTGGATCGTCCCGAACTCGGTGAGCAGCGCCACGGCGAGGAACGCGGCGTAGAACAGCAGCAGGAACATCCCGTAGGCCCGGCTCAGGTGGAAGCGGCACAGCGGGACGATGACGAAGGACAGGACCAGGGACAGACCCAGGGACCCGGCCAGGACCCAGGTCAGCAGGCCCGCCGGCTCCAGCTGAGGAGGACCAATCACAATCCACTGTTCGTTACAGACACTAATGTGGACCAATCACAATCCACTGTTCGTTACAGACACTAATGTGGACCAATCACAATCCACTGTTCGTTACAGACACTAATGTGGACCAATCACAATCCACTGTTCGTTACAGACACTAATGTGGACCAATCACAATCCACTGTTCGTTACAGACACTAATGTGGACCAATCACAATCCACTGTTCGTTACAGACACTAATGTGGACCAATCACAATCCACTGTTCGTTACAGACACTAATGTGGACCAATCACAATCCACTGTTCGTTACAGACACTAATGTGGACCAATCACAATCCACTGTTCATTAGACACTAATGTGGACCAATCACAATCCACTGTTCATTACAGACACCAATGTGGACCAATCAGATTCCCCTCTTCATTACAGACATTAATGTGGACCAATCACAATCCACTGTTCATTAGACACTAATGTGGACCAATCAGATTCCCCTCTTCATTACAGCATGTACTCAACTTTATAGCCAGCAAGAAAAACATGAAAATTCAACAAAAGTAAAAAGAAAAATAGTATATCATAAATTAAATTAACTATAATATAAGTACAGAAACAATACAAGAACAAACAGGTAATTGGAAACATTAATGATTTAAACTTTTGTCACGCTGGGAGAGGCGTACCTGCACTGCATTGTGGGTCTGGAATATCCTCACCAGGCAGCCCAGTCCGACCCCGAACAGCATGTCTGGAGGGGGCGTGGTCAAGGCTCCACCAAGTCACATGACCCAGTCACATGGAGTCCATTAAAGGGGCAGCGACCCCTACATAGTTTTAATCTAAACCTGGTGATATGTCATGTGATCGTCCAGATAGTAATCTAGGAATGTTTGGCACTGACTTCTAAATAGTCTACATTTTAATTAATTTAGAAAGTGTTAAAATTCAAGCTGAAACAGTTTAAGAGAACACAGAATGCACAAACACACACACACACACACACACACACACACACACACACACACACACACACACACACACACACACACACACACACACACACACACACACACACACACACACACACACACACACACACACACACACACACACACACTCTGGGTCAGGATACTAAAGATGATTCCGCCGAAACAGGCCGAGATGGCCATCCTGGGGTAGCCCTGGCGGGCGATGGTGATGTCAGCGAAGCAGTCTGCAAAGAAAACACAAAACGGAGGAGATGGATCTAGAACTAGAGAGAGGGGCTGGGGGTCTCCCCCCACCTCCTAACCTCACCCAGCCCCCCCCACCTCCTAACCTCACCCAACCCCCCCACCTCCTATACTGTTGCCCCAGCCCCCCCCCCTCCCATGCTGTTGCCCCAGGCCCCCCCCCCTCCCATGCTGTTGCCCCAGCCCCCTCCCCTCCTATACTGTTGCCCCAGCCCCCCTCCCCTCCTATACTGTTGCCCCAGCCCCCTCACCTCCTATACTGTTGCCCCAGCCCCCCCACCTCCTATACTGTTGCCCCAGCCCCCCCACCTCCTATACTGTTGCCCCAGGCCCCCCCCCTCACCTCCCATGCTGTTGCCCCAGCCCCCCTCACCTCCTATACTGTTGCCCCAGCCCCCTCACCTCCCATGCTGTTGCCCCAGCCCCCCTCACCTCCTATACTGTTGCCCCAGCCCCCCCCCTCCCATGCTGTTGCCCCAGCCCCCCTCACCTCCTATACTGTTGCCCCAGCCCCCTCACCTCCTATACTGTTGCCCCAGGCCCCCCCCCTCCCCTCCCATGCTGTTGCCCCAGCCCCCCTCACCTCCCATGCTGTTGCCCCAGCCCCCCTCACCTCCTATACTGTTGCCCCAGCCCCCTCACCTCCCATGCTGTTGCCCCAGCCCCCTCACCTCCTATACTATTGCCCCAGCCCCCTCACCTCCCATGCTGTTGCCCCAGCCCCCTCACCTCCCATGCTGTTGCCCCAGCCCCCTCCCCTCCTATGCTGTTGCCCCAGCCCCCCCCCCCTCCCCTCCGATGCTGTTGCCCCCGCCCCCTCACCTCCGATGCTGTTGCCCCAGGCCAGCACGGTGAGCCCCAGCACGGTGTTGCTGAGGCTCAGGACCACGCCCAGCATGTGCAGCAGGCTGACCACCTCCGAGGCCACGGCGCTGATCAGCACCGCACTGACCACGAAGCCCAGCAGAGCCAGCAGCTGGAGGACCGGGGAACAGGCAGGGAGCAGTCAGGGAGCAGTCAGGGAGCAGTCAGGGAGCAGTCAGGGAACAGTCAGGGAACAGTCAGAGAACAGTCAGGGAACAGTCAGGGAATAGTCAGAGAACAGTCAGGGAGCAGTCAGGGAACAGTCCGAGAACAGTCAGGGAAAAGTCAGGGAACCAGGGGAACAGTCAGGGAACAGTCAGGCACCAGGGGACAGTCAGGGAGCAGTCAGAGAACAGTCAGGGAACAGTCAGAGAACAGTCAGGAAACAGTTAGAGAACAGTCAGGGAACAGTCAGGCACCAGGGGACAGTCAGGGAGCAGTCAGAGAACAGTCAGGGAACAGTCAGAGAACAGTCAGGGAACAGAGAACAGTCAGGGAACAGTCAGGGAACTAGGGGAACAGTCAGGGAACAGTCAGAGAACAGTCAGGGAACAGTCAGAGAACCAGGGGAACAGTCAGGGAACCAGGGAACAATCAGGCGACAGTCAGAGAATCAGGGAACAGTCAGGGAACTGTCAGGGAACAGTCAGGGAACCAGGGGAACAGTCAGGGAACAGTCAGAGAACAGTCAGGGAACAGTCAGGGAACAGTCAGAGAACCAGGGGAACAGTCAGGGAACCAGGGAACAGTCAGGCGACAGTCAGAGAATCAGGGAACAGTCAGGGAACCTTCAGAGAACAGTCAGGGAACAGTCAGGGAACAGTCAGGGAACCAGGGAGCAGTCAGAGAACAGTCAGGGAACCAGGGAGCAGTCAGGGAACCAGGGAGCAGTCAGGGAACCAGGGAGCAGTCAAAGGACCAGGGGAACACTTCGAGACCTAAGGTATTCACAGAGCCCGAGGTGAACAATTGTTTTTAGCATATATATTTATTTATTTTATTATCGGTTTATTTGTTTTTATTAGCATGACGAGACAGACATTTTGCGATGAAAACAATATCCCGAGTTTGAGATCTCAATCATGGGATATTGCCCAATATCCCGGGAAAAAGAACCAATCAAATTGTGCCATCTTAGGAGGTTCACGTTGTGTAGCATCTACTAACTCCTGTTACTCACACTATCTCCCGCTACCCCGAGGCCCAGGACTCTTGTAGTGGGGTACAGGCTAGAATCGCACGACGAAAACACGTGAAAAACAATTGTTTGGTACAATTTGTTTGAAAGGGACCGTCATCAGTTACCTTTATTACCCAAGATGAGCACCCCCACTAAAAACCTATTAAAGTAATGATTACAAAGTTAAATAGTAACACCTAACAGCTGATGAGGTGACGTGCTGCAGTAGTTAACGAGTATTCAGGCGTAAAGTTCAAGAGTAGGCTTTCCCCCGGGTAACCGTCACGTCACCTCCACACTCTGATCTGAGCTCTGCTGCCAGGTGGGCCCCCACCAGCGATGACCTGCAGGGGGGGGACTCAGTAAAGGGGAAGGGCTCTCTCTAAAGGGGGGAGGGACTCAGTAAAGGGGGAGGGCTCACTCTCTAAAGGGGGGAGGGACTCAGTAAAGGGGGAGGGCTCTCTCTCTAAAGGGGGGAGGGACTCAGTAAAGGGGGAGGGCTCTCTCTCTAAAGGGGGAAGGGACTCAGTAAAGGGGGAGGGCTCTCTCTCTAAAGGGGGGAGGGACTCAGTTAAGGGGGAGGGCTCTCTCTCTAAAGGCGGGAGGGACTCAGTAAAGGGGGGGCCTCTCTCTAAAGGGGGGAGGGACTCGGTAAAGGGGGAGGGACTCAGTATAGGGGGAGGAGTCTCTCTCTAAAGGGGGGAGGACTCTCACTAAAGGGGGGAGGACTAAAGGGGGAGGACTCTCTCTCTAAAGGGAGGTCTCTTTCTCTAAAGGGGGGAGGGTCTCAGTAAAGGGGGAGGACTCTCTCTCTAAAGGGGGGAGGACTCACCGAGTGGTAGGGCGGGGGCCGGTCGTTGGCGGTGGTACAGAACATGATGGCGGCCAGCAGGACTCCCGGGAGGAGGGCCAGCAGCCACACGGGGAGCTGGCCCTGGATCAGGTAGGTCCCGTCTGGGAGAGAGACACGTGGTCATCCTGAGTCTGTGGAGGTGTGTGAAGTACAACAACTCCAACTACAGTACGTTCAGGGCGTGCGGCAGACGCTTTTACCCAAAGAGACTTACAACAAGTCAGGAGAAAGAGAAACCACAATATACCTCTGTCGGTACAGTAAGGATGTTCATAGGACCAAGTGCCAAGCACTAACCATCACTAGGTTAACCCATTCCCCGAATACAACAGAGACAGCTAGGATAAGACGCTACACAATGCTAAGAACTACTTTTAAGTGCTTTTTTTTGTTAAATGACATGGGTTTCATTTTACGGTAAGCTGCTCTTCAGCACCAAACACAGAGCCTCAATCCCTGTTTCTGATTGGCCAGGCTAGGGTCTAACCCTAGCCTGGCCAATCAGAAACAGGGATTGAGGCTCTGCAGAAGCGTTCTTTTCCTTCCGGCCACGACAGGAGGAGAGACGTACATGCCCCCGACTGGAAGGTGAGCACACACACCAGCGGCGCCGTGACCAGGTGCAGGCAGTTCAGCGGCCGCCTCCAGTTCCTGTCCTCCTTATCGGGGTCCACCACCGGGATGCAGAGCAGCAGCAGCACCTCTAGCGGCGCCTAGTGGCCGGAGGACACACGCACACAGACATGCACACATACACACACACACGGAGAGACACACACACAGAGACATGCACACATACACACACACACGGAGAGGCACACACACAGAGACATGCACACACACACACACACACACACACACACACACACACACACACACACACACACACACACACACACACACACACACACACACACACACACACACACACACACACACACACACGCACACAGAGACACGCACACACACACATGGACACGGACACACACGCACACACACAGACACACACACACACACACATGGACAGGGACACACACGCACACACACACACGGACATTAGACACGCACAGAGACACACACACATAAACACAAATGGACATTGACACACATACACACACGGAGAGACACACACACACACACACACGGACACACACGCACATGGACACACACACACACACACACACACACACACACACACACACACACACACACACACACACACACACACACACACACACACACACACACACACACACAGATCAGCCACGGACACAAGGAACACCACTCAAACTCAAACCATGCAACGTGTGCATTTTGATCACATGGCTTTGTTTCCTCCCAGCACAGAAACCGATTCAGGAACTACTGGGGCCTACGCCCTGGTTAGGGGCACCGGCACTGCAAGGGAACCTGTGGTCGGTTCGAAAGTCCTGCATGTCCAAAACCCCCCTGGTTGCTCTTCTGAGACCAGATCCTACATAACAGGGTAGACCGTTTCTAAATAAGGAAAACTGTTAACTCTTATGGAAGGAGTTAGCCTTGTTCCTTTTTCGTTAGAGACATTCTACGAAGAGAGGATGGTGTTATTGAGTGATGTGAGGTAGAGGAAGGTGTGGGAGCAGGTCCCAGAGCTGTGGGAGGTAGAGGAAGGTGTGGGAGAAGGCCCCAGAGCTGTGGGAGGTAGAGGAAGGTTGCGGTCTCACCCTGAGCGCCTTGAGGAGCCTCCATCTCCAGGAGCTTCTCCTCCACTTCCTCAGGTCCACGGGGTTCAGGGAGCTCAGCAGGATGTGGCTGGTGGACTCGGAGTAGGGGAGGAGAGGACGATACTCCTCCTCTGAGACACACACACACACACACACACACACACACACACACACACACACACACACACACACACACACACACACACACACACACACACACACACACACACACACACACACACACACACACACACAGTGGGGCCGGTATCAACCATCAGCTCACCCACCAGGGGTGATGGACAGGCAGGAGGGTGTTCAGTTACCAAACTCTGGATCGCCGCTCACAGTGGATGAAGAGAGGACCTCAGCGTCCGAGTCAGACGACATCGTGTCTGCAGAAACATCTTTATGAAGGTTACCGAACATAGATTGATGTGTTTGGATAAATATATATATATATATATATATATATATATATATGTGGGCTGGGCAAGTTAATTACGCGTTAACGCAATCTTACTTTATCGCGATTAATACAAATCTTTCTTTTATTTTTTTCTTTGAAAGGTTCTGCCCACAGGTTCTGTTTTTAGTTCCACTTACTTCACATTCAATTACACTCGCAGTCAGTGAAGTCAGTTTCACATTCAACCCACACTGAGTGAGGCAATAAAACTCCCTCAAGATCACTTGGTCTAGTTTTTGCTTGTTAAGTACATTCGGTATGATTGATAATGTGTCATTCTATTTGATAATCTCATTTAACTTCAATTGGAGTGGATTTAAAATATAATACTAAAAGTGCGATGTGTAATCGCGAGTTAACTCAACAATACAATGCGATTAATCGCAATTAAAAATTGTAATCTTTGCCAGGCCAGCCCTAATATATATATATATATATATGTTTATTTATTTATTTATATATATCCTACCTGGTAGAGTGGAAGATCCATTCTGGATGGAGGTCTGGGAGGAGTGTTTCTGTCGGTTGTAGATGTAGGCACTGATGATGACGGTGAGGACGTAGATCGCGTACAGGCTCAGATATCCTGAGGAGAAGAACCTTCTTAGTCCCCACAAGAGGTTGGAGCTGAGGTTTAAGAGCACTCATTGGTCGAACAACATCTGTCCGCTATTGGTGGTTGAGCTGCACCCACCCGCCCCTGGATCCTTTCGGACCAATAGGGGCAGTCCTCCCCTTATTGGTTCAGGAAGTTAATCCTGCCTGTGGAATCACCTAGTGGTACACAACGTTATCATAACTCAACCACAGAGAGAGAGAGAGAGAGAGAGAGAGAGAGAGTGTGAGTGAGTGAGTGAGTGAGTGAGTGAGTGAGTGAGTGAGTGAGTGAGTGAGTGAGTGAGTGAGTGAGTGAGTGAGTGAGAGACAGACAGACAGACAGACAGACAGACAGACAGACAGACAGACAGACAGACAGACAGACAGACAGACAGACAGACAGACAGACAGACAGACAGACAGAGAGAGAGAGAGAGACAGAGAGAGAGAGAGAGAGAGCGAGAGCGAGCTGTTGCATGCTGGGACGGGGGAGGGGGGGGGGGGGGTACCCAGTGTCTCCCCCAGCTCTATGGTGCCTCTGTAGAGGATGAGGTAGGTCCAGAACACGGCCGCCATGTAGAAGATGACATCACGCAGGAAGGGGCGGGACGCCACGGTGAAGGGCTTGACCAACGCCACGCCGCCGGCCACCACCGTGGTCACGAAGATACCCGCCCCTGGGGAGGAGATGAATGGATGAATTATAATGGAGGGGAGACCAGGAGATGAATGGATGAATTCTAAGCCTCAGCTTGTGTTCTTTATATGGGTGCAACTATTATGGCCAAATTTAATCCATAAATAGTTCTGGTGTGATTGAACTTTAGGACAGAAAAGGCAGAAGGGAGCAAGACCTTCTATCTGCATGTCCGCCAGCTGTGGGCCACAGCCGGTTAAAGGTGAGGCATTATACCACCAGGTGTGAGTGTGATTAGCCGTTACAAGCCGTCTAGAAAATCGGTGGTCGATCACAAGTGGGCGTGTCCACCTAGATGTGTGACGGATAGAAGAGCAACGTTTGCTACAGTCCACTGGGTAGGCTGGCAGACTGATCTATCCAGCACAGATCTAGACGGACACGCCCACCTGTGACGTCAGACGAGGTCAATTTTCAAAACGGCTTGAACCGACTACTCGCCGCCCGTGTAAAGATGGAGACGAGCGTGTGGTGGTGAGTGAGAGGCGTACCGAACAGAGCGCCCACCGCCAGGCCGGCCGTGTGGGGGTGGGAGAACGCGGCCATGGCGCTGAACACGTCGGGGGCGCCGTTCCCCAGCGCCAGGAAGGTCACGCCCTCCAAACACCAAGGTCAAGGTCGACAGAACGCCGCACACGGAGTCATGAACGACAAACAAAGTCACACCCCTCTGACGCACTTATGTGTTGTGTGTTGTACGTCCTGGCACTTAAACACAGTACTCAGCATAGTGTAGCGTCTTACCCTAGCTGTCTCTGTTGTATACGGGGAACGGGTTAACCTAGTGATGGTTAGTGACTGCACTTGGCTCTATGGACATCCTTACTGTACCCACAGAGACATATCGTTGTTTCTCTTTCTTCTGACAGATGTCTTAGTGTGAGTCGCTTTGGATGAAAGCGTCTGATAAACGCCCTGAATGTAAATGTGAACCGGAGACCTGCATGGCCGGTTAAATAAATCCTAAGAATAGAACGAGTCTCCTGGACAGGGCGACCACGGACGACGCCCCGTCTGAGCCGGTTCAGACCGGGGGGGGGGGTTAAAGGATACGGCCACGTTGTGGGTCAGCCGCAGCGTGGTGGAGATGGCCGACAGGTTGGGGCAGAAACTGGGGAGGAGACGGGACACAACAACGGAGGGGTGACAGGTTACCATGGCAACAGCAGCCGCCTGGCCTGGGAGTGTGTGTGTGTGTTACCATGGCAAGTTACCATGGTGATAACAGCTGCGTGTGCGTGTGCGTGTAGCTGTGTGTGTGTGTGTGTGATGCTTCATTGGCCGATCAGCCTCCTCAGACCCTGAGGGGGACTCAGTAAAGACGCTTTCGCTCCAGTCATGCGGACGGGTTCAGGTGAAGCCGTGCTAGAGAACTCCACCCTCGGACTGAAGTGTGTGAGTGTGTGAGTGTGTGTGTGACACGAAGGAAACTCACAACTTGGACGCGGTCAGACCGAGCACCACGAAGAGGCACAGCAGCCAGATCATCTGGAGAAAGGGGAGAACGGAAGGTTTGCACAACTAGGAAGAGAAAACGTCACCAAGTATTGCTTAACACTGAGAAGGGGACACGGGTTCAGCTCACGACAATTCTTAGGCTGTTTCTCTTTCACTCAACACGTGAGGAAACTCAGAACTGAACACCGTTTGATAGAGTTGTTGATTCGGTTTGAAATGCGTCAATTCAATTTGATACAGCGCTCACAGATACTGACTGAGACTCTCAATTGTTATATATATATATATATATATATATATATATATATATATATATATATATATATATATATATATATATATATATATAAATAACTGTACATATATTTATATTTAAATACTGTTACGTATATACTAGTTTTATTTTTTTTTGTTCTTAATTGTAGGCCTACTGTACCTTGTTAATCTTATCTTCTTATACTATTTATATATATATTATTATTATTTTTGCATTGTTAAAGATAGTTAGGGATACAAAAATGTCATGGACAGCTATGACTGCTCTGCCTTTGTGCATTTGAAAAATAAAATACCTTGAACTTGAACTTAAGGGAAACACGAGAAGTGCCAACATAGAAGCCAGTGTAGCTGAAACTGAAGCGCGATCTGCTTCTCCATTTAACGGCGTTTATCACAGGTCAGCTCCTGAACCAAGACACCGTGGGTCCGGACCCCAACTGACCCCCATCGGTTGGGAGGGACCGACCCAGGCTTACACAGAGGGTGACGGTGAGCGGGCTGAGGTTGGGGGGCAGCAGGCAGAAGACCAGGCGGAGGTAGCTGAGGAAGCCGTCCACCAGCCCGCAGTCCTCTGTGCTCTTCACGAAGGCGCAGCGGTCCGCGGCGCTCAGGTTCATGACCAGGTCACACTGGGGTTGATTGGTTCACACACACACACACACACACACACACACACACACACACACACACACACACACACACACACACACACACACACACACACACACACACACACACACACACACACACACACACACACACACGATTGTATGCAAAATAAACTGAATACAATAAGGCTACTAGGTTTCAATTTCAATCATGAGGGAAAAAGTAAACATCCCATACAACGTTTAACATTGGTTTAGTATCCGGTTAGTGCAGAAGAACACCAGGCGTTTGGAACATGGTGCCCAATGATCTGTCAGTAAACAAGTCGGCGCTGGTTTGCTAAACAAGGCAGACAAGCGCCGACCTGAACCAATTCTAGACTGACCTGGACTACACAGACCTGGACCCAGTCTACAGAGACGTGGTCCGAGTCTGCACTGACGTTGACCAAATCTACACTAAGCTGGTACAAGTCTACACTGACCTGGTCTCTGCTTCCTCTGAACATCGCGACTGTGATTTTCAGAACCTCCAAACGAGCAGAATCCACAAACGTCAAAAGACTTAAGGCCAACAGAATCCAAAACTAGCGATCCCAGACGTCATTCTTCAACATCCCCTGTCCGCCGTCCACAGCTTCCTCTGAACAACATGACGAGAACACCGACGGGAGAAGAGCGTTAAGATGAATGAAGATGTCAGCTGAAAGGTTTGAAGTACACACTGATCACAACACACTTATTACAACTCCACCCCCTGTTCCTGAAACCCGACCCTTGACTCCAGATCGCACACATTCACTGTAAGGCACGCCCCCATCACGCACGCACTCACTGTAAGGCCCGCCCCCCATCCCTGCACTAAATCCTTGTTAAATATGTACCCTCTTTTGCAAGCAGGATTACTGTTTCACCAAGTAAGCGGAGTCAAAGTAATGCTTTTTCTATTTTATTCACAAGCAACAAAACATTGTTTTGGAAGAGTATAATAATCCGAACTATTTATTTTCATTTAAAAACATGATTAATACCTACAACATTTCTATAGTTCACATTCATTACGTGTTTTGCCCAGCAGGGGGCAGCGCCGTTGGCCCGGAAACGACAGGGTGTTGCGAATTACTGACCCTGAAACTCTCCATGTTAAAACACACATAATCACACACACACACACACACACACACACACACACACACACACACACACACACACACACACACACACACACACACACACACACACACACACACACACACACACGCACACACACACACACACAAAAAAAACAAGGCAGATAAGGCATACAATAGGGACTTGTATTTCCTAATGGCTGCCGGCCAGGCTCTGTGCTCCTGAGATTAAAGCTCTGAGTGAAACAAACAGCAAGGCCGTGGGGGGGGTCTGGGCACGATGGACGGGTTCAGTGGGTCTGCTCCGTCCGTCAGTCTGCTCCATCAGTCTTACTCCTCCGTCAGTCTGTCTGCTCCGTCAGTCTGTCTGAGTCAGTCTGCTCCGTCAGTCTTTCTCCTCCGTCAGTCCATCCTGTCTTAAAGGTTTAGTGGATCTCCAGCATCAGTCTCCTCCGTCAGTCTGCTCCGTCAGTCTCCTCCGTCAGTCTCCTCCGTCAGTCTCCTCCGTCCGTCAGTCTCCTCCGTCCGTCAGTCTGCTCCGTCCGTCAGTCTCCTCCGTCAGTCTCCTCCGTCAGTCAGTCTCCTCCGTCAGTCTCCTCCGTCCGTCATTCTCCTCCGTCAGCCTGCTCCGTCCGTCAGTCTGCTCCGTCAGTCTGCTCCGTCAGTCTCCTCCGTCAGCCTGCTCCATCAGTCCATCTTGTCGTACACTAGCGCTGCGTCACAGGTGGGGGTGCTGGCGTCGTAGTGGCCCCCCCTCTCCCGGGCCCCCACTGGGCACAAGTCCTGCTCACACCACCTGGTACACACAACATATACACACATTATATACACACAACATATACACACACACCACCTGGTACACACAACATATACACACATTATATACACACACACCACCTGGTACACACAACATATACACACATTATATATACACACACCACCTGGTACACACAACATATACACACATTATATACACACACACACACCACCTGGTGCACATGTTATACACACATTATACCGGTATACACACACACAACACCACCTTGTAAGATGTGATAGGTACAAAACACCATAAATACACACAAACACACACACACACACAACCTGGTAACATATTAAATACACACATACATATATGTGTGTAACATGTTATATACAAACACACACACACACACACAACCTGGTAACATGTTATATACACACACCCACAACCTGGTAACATGTTATATACACACAACCTGGTAACATTTTATATACACACACACAACCTGGTAACATGTTATATACACACACACACAGACAACCTGGTAACATTTTATATACACACACACAACCTGGTAACATGTTATATACACACACGACATCCTTCACAGAGCCGATTGTCTCGGTGAATGCTGATAGGACGGAAATTTCAGTTTTTTCACAGTCTAAGGATTAAAAAGCAATTGAAACTACAAAAAGTATGTCTAAATAAAACACAGTGAGAAGACTAAAAACAGAACTGTACTTGATCAAAGTTGTCATTTCCTTTACCTGAGGGCAGCGTATGTGTCTGATGGCGACGCCCCCTCCCAGGAGGCGTGGTCGACCAGCAGCGCACCTGGAGCACGGGCAGAGGGTATGGTTAACGAGGCGACCCTCGTTAAGACATAGGGTTAGAGGGACCCTCGTTAAGACATAGGGTTAGAGGGACCCTCGTTAAGTGTTAGGGTTAACGAGCTGGACCCTCGTTAAGACATAGGGTTAACGAGCTGGACCCTCGTTAAGACATAGGGTTAACGAGGTGGACCCTTGTTAAGACATAGGGTTAGAGGGAGCCTCGTTAAGACATAGGGTTAACGAGGTGGACCCTCGTTAAGACATAGGGTTAACGAGCTAGACCCTCGTTAAGACATAGGGTCAACGGGGCAGGGACCTGTTGAACCAGGTTCTTTATACAACATGTGGGGGCTGACCCATGTAGATGCGGGCCAGGCTGTAGGCCAGGTCCCGGGCCGCCAGCTCCAGGTAGCTGGGGGGTCTAGCGGCCGCCTCCTCCACAAAGACCCCCAGGGCCGAGAGAGCGCCCTCTAGTGCCCCGACAGCCGGAGCCAGGGGGGGGAGCCTGGAGGCGTGCCCCAGCAGGGCCTGGGGGGCAGAAGAACACATGTGGCTGGTGGAGGGTCAGGAGGACACCACGTTCCCCCAGGGCGGGCGTTGAGCGAGCAGCGGTCGGGTACCTGCGTCTGTGTGAAGTACGCCTGCAGGACCAGCCCGGAGCTGCGAGCCACACAGCGCAGCACGTCCAGAGACAGCACGTTGGTCGTCCCCTCCCAGATGCTCAGCACCTGAGGGGACAAGATGGACGCTGAGGGGACAAGATGGACGCTTTGGAGGGGACAAGATGGACGCTGAGGGGACAAAAATGGACGCTGAGGGGACGAGATGGACGCTGAGGGGACAAGATGGACGCTGAGGGGACAAAAATGGACGCTGAGGGGACGAGATGGATGCTTTGGAGGGGACAAGATGGACGCTGAGGGGACAAGATGGATGCTTTGGAGGGGACAAGATGGACGCTGAGGGGACAAGATCGACGCTGAGGGGACAAGATGGACGCTGGTCTCTTCACCTTCGAGGGGGAGCTGGTCATGACCACAGCAGACAACATCTAAACAATCAAACTTCAAACAGTATTTCTTCTAAAGAGAATTATATAGTAGAACTACTGCGACATTTAGGGCCCCTGAAATCGAGGTCCTAAAATAACCAGACAGGGGGCCACCAGGTCCAGGCCCCTCACCTTGAACCAGGCCTCTCACCTGGCTCCAGGCTCCTCCCCTCACCTGGCTCCAGGCTCCTCCCCTCACCTGGCTCCTCCCCTCACCTGGCTCAAGGCTCCTCCCCTCACCTGGCTCCAGGCTCCTCCCCTCACCTGGCTCCAGGCTCCTCCCCTCACCTGGCTCCTCCCCTCACCTGGCTCCTTCCCTCACCTGGCTCCAGGCTCCTCCCCTCACCTGGCTCCAGGCTCCTCCCCTCACCTGGCTCCAGGCCACACCTAGCTCCTGGACTCACCTGGGCGTCCCGCAGCAGTCCTGGTAGCCCGGTGTCCTCCATGTAGCCCTGCCCCCCGAAGCTCTCCAGACCCTCGGACACCACAGCGACCGCCTGCCAACGACAGGGAACAGCATTGAGTCAGCCTCACCTGGCGGCCATCTTGGATCCAAACAGCAGCTGGGTGGGGGAACTGAAGGCCCGATTCAAAGCCCAGCTAGGGTTAGGATCCAAGATGGCCACGATAAGGCCTGTGTAGCTCATACTGGATCCTTTCAATCCATCCCACAGTTCAAAAAGGCAATAGCTACACTTACAAACACGGACTGTTTATAGACGTGTTATGTTCCTGTTATGTGCTGTATGTAAATGTGACGTGTGACCTGCCTTCTTCCTGTTATATGTTGTTGTGACCTGTTGAAAAACAGCTTTATACTGAGTCAGGCCCGTTTTAAATTGTAACTTTGTTACCTTTAACACTTTCCTGTATAATAAAAATAAAATAATAAAATACATCACAGAGCATCCTCAGAACAGGTCTGTGACCTATTGACCGCCAGCCCCCACACGCCCCTTTCATTGCACTGTTCATCCTGTACGGGACCGATAAAGTTCTACCCACTTGAACGCCCACGTTAAGCGCGGCGCCGCTCACCTGCTTGGCGGAGTAGAGCTTGAGGACGGGGGTGAGCAGGCGGAGGAGGTGGCGGTCCAGCGGCGAGGCCACGCCCGTCTCCTCCCGGCCCAGCAGGCGACTCACCTCCATCACCAGGAGGAACGCCGCCCGCGCCTCCACCTGGTCAACGGCGTGGTGGTAGTTTAGCCCTTAACCACAGGTACAGTACCTAACACCAGGTAGAGTACCTAACACCAGGTACACTACTGCCGCTTTTCCACTGCATGGTACCAGCTCGACACGACTCGACTCAGCTCGCATTTTTTGCGTTTCCACCGCGAAAACATGGTATCTGGTACCTGAAGTGGCTGCTTTTTCTAGTACCGCCTCGCTCTAGGTTCCAAGCGGCTGAGCCGATGCTAAAAGGTGACGTCGGCAGACGGCCGGCCACTGATTGGCCAGAGAGTGTGACGAAGTCACGAGAGCGACATGGCAACCATGCTGGTAACAGCCATAGCAGCGCCGCAGCCAACATATTCCACTTCTTCAACATGCCAGCTAATAATATGAACACGAATACCATCGCATCGATGTTCTCCATTGTTGTTATGTGGGTTCTGTCCATGTGTGGGTTACGTAGGTGTTGTTTGCGTCGCGTACAAAAATACGTCACGGCCCTTTCACGCAGCCGACCCCGCCCACGTCCCGGAGGTACTATTTGCGGTGGAAAAGGACCCGCGCTGCTACCGTGTCGAGTCGTGTCGTGTCGTGTCGTGTCGAGTCGAGCTACATGTGCGGTGGAAAAGCGGCATACCTAACCACAGTACCTAACCACAGGTAGAGTACCTAACCACAGGTAGAGTACCTAACCCCAGGTAGAGTACCTAACCCCAGGTAGAGTACCTAACCCCAGGTAGAGTACCTAACCACAGGTACAGTACCTAACCACAGGTACAGTACCTAACCACAGGTACAGTACCTAACCCCAGGTACAGTACCTAACCCCAGGTAGAGTACCTAACCCCAGGTAGAGTACTTAACCCCAGGTAGAGTACTTAACCACAGGTACAGTACCTAACCACAGGTACAGTACCTAACCACAGGTACAGTACCTAACCACAGGTACAGTACCTAACCACAGGTACAGCCTCAAAGGGCTTAACAGGCTATATTTATGACCCCCCCCTCCCCCCCTGACCTTAGCCCCCAAGAGGGCAAGGAAAAACTCCCTTAATTAGCCCGGAGGAAATCTTGAGAATGAACGCAGAGTGGGGGATCCCTCCTTCCAATACATACATACATACATACATGCATACATACATACATGCATGCATACATACATACATACATACATACATACATACATACATACATACATACATACATAGTACTGTACATACATACATACATACTGTACATACATACATACGTACTGTACGTACTGTACATACATACATACAGACATACAGACATACATACATACATACATACATACATACATACATACATACATACATACATACATACATACCTGGGGGCTGACCTCACTCAGCTCAAGTTTGTGGAACAAAGATTTAAGTTAAAATACAAAAGCACAAAAAGTACCCTCAGGCTCTAGAAACAGGTACCTAGATATAGAGCTATAGAAACAGGGATATAGATATAGAGCTATAGAAACAGGGATATAGATATAGAGCTATAGAAACAGGGATATAGATATAGAGCTATAGAAACAGGGATATAGATATAGAGCTATAGAAACAGGGATATAGATATAGAGCTATAGAAACAGGGATATAGATATAGAGCTATAGAAACAGGTATATAGATATAGAGCTATAGAAACAGGGATATAGATATAGAGCTATAGAAACAGGGATATAGATATAGAGCTATAGAAACTGGGATATAGATATAGAGCTATAGAAACAGGGATATAGATATAGAGCTATAGAAACAGGGATATAGATATAGAGCTATAGAAACGGGTATATAGATATAGAGCTATAGAAACAGGGATATAGATATAGAGCTATAGAAACAGGGATATAGATATAGAGCTATAGAAACTGTATGAGAGTGAACAAAGCAGGACTAAAAGCTGGGGGTGGAGCGACCCCACCTCCTCAGACTACCTCCATCCTGGCCAGGGTCTGCAGGTGGAGCGGGTGGTCCTGGAGCCGTCGGCCAAAGGCGGAGCGGCGGGTGGCGTAGTCCCGGGCCAGCTGCACCACCCTGGAACACCACCACCACCACCAGGTCAGAGTCAGAGGACCAACCCCACCCTGGAGCCCCCACCAGGTCAGAGGACCAACAC
This sequence comes from Gadus morhua, assembly GCF_902167405.1. Lineage (NCBI taxonomy): Eukaryota > Metazoa > Chordata > Actinopteri > Gadiformes > Gadidae > Gadus > Gadus morhua. Next base: position 29,503,207 of record NC_044058.1, on the reverse strand, counting down.
CACCTTGGAGCCCCCACCAGGTCAGAGGACCAACCCCACCCTGGAGCCCCCACCAGGTCAGAGGACCAACACCACCCAGGAGCCCCCCCCACCAGGTCAGAGTCAGAGGACCGCTCTAATGTCTGGCTGCAGCCTGTAGGACAAGGACCTCCACATCCAACTGCTACGTCACGCGTCATAGGTTTTATGCCAGCGATAATTTCAGTAAATTATGTCCCTTTTTAAACATCGATATATTGGGACACTTTTCATGATAAATTATTTTCCATGCACCTTGGTAAACGATACAGTTTTACGATGTAATGGAAAGAACATAATGCATTCACATGCGAGCAAAAATCAAGAACTAACAAGCTAGCGCAACAGGGTCAGGGTAGTAGTGGTTAGGGTTAGGTCAGGGTTAAAGTGCTGCACAATATCGCCTAACGTTCACCCATTCATGCACACATTCACACACCGACGGCGGAGTCAGCCACGCAGGGCGACAGCCAGCTGGTCAGGGGCAGTCAGGGTGAGGCGTCTCGCTCAGGGACACCTCCACACAAAGTTGGAGGAGACGGGGATCGAACTAGCACCCTCCCGGTTACCATCCGACCCGCTCTACCTCCTGAACCACATGCCTCCCCAGTGTCACGTGACCAGCTGCAGGACCCCAGGTCATGTGACCAGCCGGGGGGGTTCTCACAGGTGGAATGAGGGAAGCTAACGTGGCTACGCTACCGTCTCATGGCGGCGGCGGCGGCCACACTGTTGTGGATCCGGGTGACCGTTAGCATGTTAGCGATGGAAGCTACGCCTCGGCCCTCTTCCGCCAACTGGTGAAAGGGAAGAGCAGGACAGAAAATAAAGTGTTACAGGCCACGGTCCACCCTGTTTAAACTGCATGTGACATGGTTCTGCGTGGAGAAACATCAAGGACAGGCACTTTATCAGAGAAATATTTTTTGTCATATTTGTTGAAATTCTCTTTCCCAACAGGAATCAATAAACTAAAAGCTAGCTTAGGCTAGCGTTTAGATCCAAGATGGCCGCACGGCTAGCGTCTCGATTCAAGATGGCCGCTGGGCTAGCATCTAGATCAAATATGGCCGCCAGGCTAGCGTCTAGATCCAAGATGGCCGCCGGGCTAGCGCCTCGATCCAAGATGGCCGCCGGGTGCGTCAGCCCCCTGGGTGGGGGGTGGGGGGGGAGCCACTGACCCGGTGCGCTGGCAGGCCGTCCAGCAGCAGCTCCGCGGTGGGCATCTGGCGGGTCCCCAGTTTATCCTTCAGCCGCTGGACCTCGATCCCCTCCAGCCGGCCCTGGGGGTCCCGGCGGACCTCAGCGTAGAACAGGGACAGACCCCGGCTGCCCTGGGGGGGAGGAGTCAGATGGTGGGGAGGAGTCAGACGGGGAGGGGGAGGAGTCAGACGACGGTTAGAGATGGTTGGGATAGGCTCACGGAAGTGTTTGATCGCGACACAAGAGGAGATACTCAGATCTTTCAACTTGGTATAAAAGGGTGTTAAGTACTTTTGGGGTGAATAGCACTTACTACTGGGGGATTACCAGTGTTAACTAATCTAATCCAATCGAAACATTGACCATGAATCAATCCCTTCTCTTTTCCAATGGCTGCAACATTTCAGTTTGCTTAAATGCTTCGACCATCGGACTAAACTGAAGGATTCTGTAAAATAATCTGCCAAAATAACGGGACTATTTTAACCGGCAAAACAAACAAAGCTAGACTGCAGAACATCTCTGAAGTCCCGTTAAAGAGGTCACATGACCGGCCACCAGGTGTGGGGTGGTTTACCGTTAAAGAGGTCACATGACCTGCCACCAGGTGTGGGGTGGTTTACCGTTACAAGCCATTTTGGAAAACTACCCCTTATGACATCACAGGTGGGCGTGTCCACCTGTGACGACAGGTCTGGGTCTGCGGGGACGGCGGGGCCGTACCGGGGGGATGGATCCATCCCGGCCCACCACCCGGCCCAGGGTGAGGGTCATGTCGGCGTCCGTGGCGGAGGTGAACCACTTGAAGCCGTGGAGCCGGTAGGACCCGTCCGGCTGGGGCTCGGCCAGCGTCTCCGTGCCAGCGGCTGGACGGAGGGAAGGGAGCGAGTCAGACCGCGGCGTACGCTACCGACCGCGGCGCACGCTACCGACCGCGGCGTACGCTACCGACCGCGGCGCTCGCTACCGACCGCGGCGCACGCTACCGACCGCGGCGCACGCTACCGGCCGCGGCGCACGGTACCGACCGCGGCGCAGGCTACCGACCGCGGCGGTACCGTGGGAGAATAAATCGCAACGTATCAATTACACTCATTTGTTGGCCATCTCAACCAGACACAGTCACTTCCAGTCACTACCGGAGTTCCCCAGGGTTCTGTTCTAGGCCCCCTCCTGTTCATCATTTATCTACTTCCACTTGGCCATATTTTCCGTAAATTTAACATTTTTTTTCATTCCTATGCGGATGACACCCAGCTCTACATATCCACCAAGCCCACTTCTACCCTTCCTCCCACCTCCCTCTCCGATTGCCTACAATAAATAAAATCCTGGTTCACCTGCAACTTTCTCAAACTAGAAAGAAATTACTTTAATGAACTATTAAATAATTCATTTTATTTGAGGGCGCCTTTCAAAGCACCCAAGGTCACCTTACAGGGCAGTTTAAAAACAAAATCAACAATCATAAAAAACACAAGAACAAGATACATTGAACAATTTACATAAGTGGGGTGAAATGGGTTACATGGAATATGTCAGTTTAAAAATATGTGTTTTGAGACGAGACTTAAAAGTGGAAAGAGTGTCGGAATTACGGATGTCAGGTGGGAGGGTGTTCCAGAGGTGGGGGGCAGATCTGCTGAAGGCTCTGGACCCCATGGTAACCAGGCGGGCGGGAGGCACAGTGAATTGAATGGAAGAGGAGGACCGGAGAGTGCGGGCGGGTGTGTTGGTGTGTAGGAGTTCACAGATGTATGGAGGGGCGAGGTTGTGGAGGGCCTTGAAGGTGAGGAGCAGAATCTTGAAGTGGATGCGGGTTTTGACCGGGAGCCAGTGAAGCTGCTGAAGGACAGGAGTGATGTGATTAATGGAGGGGGTTCTGGTGATGATGCGGGCGGCAGAGTTCTGGACCAGTTGGAGTTTGCGGATGGACTTGAGGGGGAGACCGAAGAGGAGGGAGTTACAGTAATCGATGCGGGAAGTGACCAGGGTGTGAACAAGGATGGCTGTGCTATGGGGTGTGAAGGATGGGCGGAGGCGGTTGATGTTGCGTAGATGGTAGTAGGCAGACCTGGTGATGTTATTGATGTGTGCTTGAAATGATAGTGTGCTGTCGAGGATGACACCCCTCAACCTGAGGGGAGGGGGAGACTGAGGTGTTGTCGATAGTGATGGAGAAGCTGTCAGGTTTTGTGAGGGTTGATTTGGTGCCGATGAGGAGGACTTCTGTTTTATTGCTGTTGAGTTTGAGAAAGTTGCAGGTGAACCAGGATTTTATTTATTGTAGGCAATCGGAGAGGGAGGTGGGAGGAAGGGTAGAAGTGGGCTTGGTGGATATGTAGAGCTGGGTGTCATCCGCATAGGAATGAAAATGAATGTTAAATTTACGGAAAATATGGCCAAGTGGAAGTAGATAAATGATGAACAGGAGGGGGCCTAGAACAGAACCCTGGGGAACACCGGTAGTGGCTGGAAGTGACTGTGATTTGAAAGTTTTGAGTTGGATGAACTGAGTACGGCCGGAAAGATATAATTTAAACCAGTGCAGGGGTGTGTCAGTGATACCAATGGAGGCCAGTCTGTCAAGGACTATTGTAAGGACTGCGCCCCTAGCTCCTTAAGGTTGGACTCAAATCGTCCGGATAAAGTAATATAATACAGATAAAGTAATATAATTCAACTTTGTCACTAGATATCATTCTCGTCTCTGTTGGCATTTACGAGGCAGGATGACGAGTGGAGCTCCGACTACTGACCCACGTCCGATCCGCCCCTCCGCTCGGTCATCCACTGGCCAGACGTCCAGAACCGCTCGGGGTCGCGAGAGGTCAACCTCCTGTAGGCGGAGTCAACGGCCGGCGGCACCCCGAGAGACTGCGGCGCGCCGTGATTGGTTAACGAACAAACTGCTTCACGATCCACTTATACACAACATTTACTAATAACTATTACAGTTATCACTATTATTATTACTGCACTTGTGTCCCCAGACGGTCACTAGTGGAACAGTGTGCAGCTCAAAGAGCAGAGAGGTGAATCGATCAGTATCACACCTGGATGACCTTGGCCGCTCCGTCAGTCATGGCCAGAGGACAGGTGAACAGACCGGACGACGGGGAGTAGAGGAACAGCTTACTCATCTGGTGGACGCGACTACAGACAGGCAGGCAGGCAGGCAGGTAGACAGACAGAGAGAAGGAGAGACAGACAGACAGACAGACAGACAGACAGACAGACAGACAGACAGACAGACAGACAGGCAGACAGACAGGTAGACAGACAGACAGACAGACAGACAGACAGACAGACAGACAGACAGACAGACAGACAGACAGACAGACAGACAGACAGACAGACAGACAGACAGACAGACAGAAGGAGAGACAGACGTGGCCATGATAACCAGGATCTTAAATACGGTGTAACCTCAGACTAGAGTTTCACACTGGACCCGTTCATAAAGGGATGCAAATCTGAATTTAAATATCAGATGTACCTTCTTCATCCCGGATGGGAAACATGGAAATCACCGCAGAACGTACCGAGCAGTAACACAAAAGAGAAGCAACATGTAAACGAGAGTTTGATTCCCCTGACCTCCATTCACCACACGACCTCTCGTAGCCGATGGCGACCAGCCCCTCGCTGGCAGACAGCTCTTTCATGCGCTGCCAGGCGGGCGAGGTCACGATGTGGTCCACCCTTCTACCCCAAGGGTCAAAGGGGACGAGCCTGGGGGGGTTGACCTCACACTCTCGCCCCCAGGCGTCCACCTCATCTGAGATCCTCTCCCCAAACGCCTGCAGGTCTGAGAACACGGCCTGCTGGAGACACACAGAGCATCTAGCCTCATCCTTTGTGTTAGTCATCACTTACTGCAGGGCTATTCAACCTCCTTAACAAGTGGGCCGAAAAGGAAAACCACTGGGGGTTCATGGGCCACACCGAGTAAAACTATGTGAATGAATTGCTACAAATAAATCGTACTTAAAGTAGTGTTAACTTAATATATATATAGTGCTACTACATGGAATAAACTTGTCAGACGCATTCCTTCCTTCTTCACTTTTAATCGTATCATTATAAAAGATTTTGTTCTCACATATTTTGGACACGTATTTAGAATTCAACAATGTTGTTTGAATCATCACAAAACAGAACTACTGTACATATGAGACATTTTGAGCCAGTGAGTCAGTGAGAAAGATTGCACTGCCTTGTTTGCCTAGTTTGGCTCATCCTGAGACACTCATGCAGCTTCTCATAGGTCATGGAGCAACGTGCCCTTGTTCTGATGGCATTCATATGAGAAAAGCTAGACTCACACCTATCAGTGGAGCCAAACTTTGTCAGAAAAAGTGATGCCAGTTCCTGATTGTGGGGTACTGATACTGGCTAGTATCACCGGCTAAACACAGAAACCTGATTTGCATGCAACTATGTTTCTCCTTTATTTTATTTATTTTTTGCATGCAACCTCTTGCGGGCCAGAAAAAAACTAAGAGGGGCCGCATTTGGCCCACGGGCCGCTAGTTGAATAGGCCTGACTTACTGACTACATGAACGTTTCCAATGTGTTGACCACACTATTCAAACACTGCCTAGCCTTCAGCAGCGTCTGATCCTTACCTGGTGTGGCAGGTGTCTCCTGAGATACCTCCCTAACAGAGGGTCTTCTAGAAAGGGGTTCTTCAGCTGAGGCTGGGCCTGGAAGAACAGACCGGTCCTGGATCTGGAGAACAGCGGGGGGGCGTGGGGGTCCCGGGCGGCGGCCTCGTCGGGGGCAGAGGTCCCTGGCTGGACGGCGCTGACCCCTCTGACCTGCAGGGCGGGTCTACAGGTGGGCTGACCCCGGAGGAGGAACCTCAGCCAGGCTGCACTCGTGTTGTGGTTCAGACGCATCGACCCGGCGGACATGTTGGTCACAGCTGAGAGGGAGGGAGAGAGAGAGAGACAGAGAGAGCGAGAGCGAGAGCGAGAGCGAGAGCGGAGCGAGAGAGAGAGAGAGAGAGAGAGAGAGACTTATTTTTTGGGCCGTTTTATGCTATGAGTTGTTATGGTGATACCTGTTTGTGCGTTTCCTGTGTTTGTGTATAACAGGGAAATAAAGAACCATGCATGATTCCCACAGCCATCGTACCCAAAAAGTGTGTGTTCCAGTGTTTTCATTTGGCTCAATCACACGTTGATAACCCTAAATAACAACTACAACTTAACTACAAAACCAGACCGTCACTCCAGTCTTTCACACTGTTTGTCCCTGGCACAGAAAGGCTACCCATAATGCACCATCAGTTATAAAGTGACATTGTTAACTGCCACGGCACATTTTAGATCTGTTTTCCTGTTTGTTTTTCTCTGTGCTGGCATTGACTGTGTTGTCTCTGAACAGGGAACCTGTTGGTCTGGTCCGTCTGCCCCACCCCGAGTCACATGATGCAGCGGCTTTATGAGGTTAGAGTCTGGGAGTTGAGCCTTATGGAACTACCAGGGTGTTAAGGAACAGGGCGAGGGGACCCAAGCGCTGGACACGGGGAGGCAGAGACGGGGTAAAGGAAACAGGGTTTATTGGGACACGGGGTAGTAGGTGACAAGCTGGGGCGAAGCAGGCGGCAGTCAGGCAGGCGAGGGTTCAGCGTCAGGCAGGCAGTCAGACAGGCAGTCAGACAGGTAAGGACTCGACGATAGACGGGAAGTCAGGCAGGCAAAGATTCGGTGACAGGTAGGCAGAGTGACGGACGGAGAACTAGGGAAGAGGGGAGAGGGTTATCAAGAGAACGGGAACACTGAACTGGGTCTAGAGAAAGCTGGTAGGACCGATACAAACTGGGTAGTTGCAAACGACGAACTAGCGCCGGCTGGATGGAGATCCCCGGCTGGAGTAGGAAGTGGAGATTGATGATTGAAGACAGGTGTGACGGAAGAATGAGGTGCAGTGGCGTCAAGTGGCCACTAGATGGGGGTGTTGGACCGCGTAGCAGGACGCGGCGTGACACAGGGTTAACTCAATATTAAATCACTAAACCGACTAGCACACATACCCTGGGCATACAGGGAGCGGGTTGTTTTTGTGAAGACAAAAGAAAAATACAACCCTCAGAAATAGTCAAGACATGTCAGTTGTTTTTGTATAGCTCCTAATCCCAGTTACAGTGTTTTGTTAAATATTGTATATTGTATTGTAATATTGTAATATTTTAAAACAAAGCAACATATTTGAATTACAGCGCATAAATGCACCCAAAGCCAGATTGTGAAAGTTGAAACGACAGTGAACCGTGTGTCCGTGGGGGCGGAGCCAGGTGGTAGGGGCGGGGCCAGGTGTTAGGGGAGGAGCCAGAGGAGAGGACGTCATGTTCAAGAAACGAAACTTAAGGATCATAGAAACCAAAGCCATCCGACGTGGAAGCAGTTCTCTCTTTCAGGAGGAAAGAAGCATTTTGGAAAACATCGTCTGACACAGAGACCACAACAAGGTGAGTAAATCAGCACAACTTTGAGAAAAGTTTGAACCTCTCTTCCCCTTATGGAATTAGAACAATAATGGAATATCTCAATACATGAACCTTGTCTTCTAGGATGGCCTCTGCTAACACTTCCTGGTCTGAAGAGAACTTTTCCTGTCCCATCTGTCTGGATGTGTTCAGCAGCCCAGTTTCCACACCGTGTGGACACAACTTCTGCGGAACCTGCATTAATAAATTCTGGGATGAACAAGTCCAGTGCAAATGTCCTATTTGTAACCAGATTTTTGACACTAGACCTGATCCACAGGTCAATATCTTTGTATCAGAGATGGCTGATCTGTTCAGAACGACCGTACGAGTAAAGGAGCTGCCTTGTTTTGAACCAGCAGAAGTTCCCTGTGACGTCTGCACTGGGACCCAGCTAAAGGCTGTGAAGTCCTGCCTAATGTGTTTTATGTCTTACTGCCAAACCCACCTGGAGCCACATCAGAGAGTCGCAGTCCTGAAGAAACATCGGCTGGTCGAGCCTATGGACCGCCTGGAAGACAGGATGTGTAAGAAACACGACCGACTTCTGGAGCTCTTCTGCGAGACTGAACAGGAGTGTGTGTGTCTGTTGTGCACAGTGACAGACCACAAGTCCCATCCTGTTGTACCTCTAAAGGAGGAATATGAAGTGAAGACGGCCCTGCTGGGGAAGATCGAGGCTGAAGTTCAGCAGATTATCCAGGAGAGAAAACTAAAGATTAAGGAGATAAAAGACAAGGTTGAATTTAGCAAGAAAGACGCAGACGGAGTGATAGCCGATGTTGGGCAGGTCTTCACTGCTTTGATGCGTCGCGTTGAAAAGTGCAGAGATGATTTCAACCAAACAGTTAAAGAGAGACTGAAAACCACAGAGAAACAAGCTGAAGACCTCATCAAAGAGCTGGAGCAGGAAATAGAAGATCTGACCAATAGAAGCTCAGAGGTGAAGCAGGTCTCACACACTGAAGACCACCTCCACCTCCTCCAGACCTTCAGATCCCTGAAGGATCCTCCACCCACCAGGGACTGGACCACGGTGGAGGTCCGTCCTCCGTCATACGTAGGGACCTTGAGGAGATCCCTGGATCAGCTGGGGAAGACACTGAACATGGAGATGAAGAAGCTGCGTGATGCTGAACTGAAGAGGGTCCAGCAGTATGAAGTAGATGTGACTCTGGATCCTGATACAGCTGCTCCCTGGCTCATCCTGTCTGAGGATGGGAAACAAGTACATTTTGGAGGTCCAGTGGGGAACCTCCCAGACAACCCTAAGAGATTTACTTGTTGGTTTACATGTGTTCTCACAAGGCAGAGCTTCTCCTCAGGGAGATTTTACTTTGAGGTCCAGGTTAAAGAAAAGACTGACTGGTGGTTAGGAGTGGCCAGAGAGTCCATCAACAGAAAAGGTGGGACCATGTGGACCCCTGAGACGGGTTACTGGACTCTTCAATACAACAAGGATGGGTTGGTATTTAGAGATAAACCTGCTGTCCGTCTCCTTCTGAGAGCTCGGCTCCAGAAGGTGGGGGTGTTTGTTGATTATGATGAGGGTCTGGTCTCCTTCTATGATGTGAAAGCCAGGGTTCATATCTACTCTGCTACTGGCTGTGCCTTCACTGAGCCTCTCTATCCAATCTTCCATCCAGGTTCACATGAAGGAGGTAGAAACTCTGCCCCCCTGATCATCTCACCTGTCAATCAAACAGACTAGGACTTTTGTTTGATAACAAAATAAACAAACCAAAATAACTAATGTTTCCTGAATGGGAATCTACCATGGGAGATCTGAGAGAACTGCATTCATATCGTAATATTCACTGTTAATTAACAACAAAATGCAACTTACACTGTGTACTATAAATAAATATAAATCATTATAACTGGTTAGACTACTCTTTAATGTTCAATGACTTCTTTCTGATCGTTTTTTAAATACTATTACGTTAGTTGTGCAAAATGTTATTTTTATTATTATTTTGACAGGGTTATGGTTAAGGGTTAACCCTAACAACTAGTGACAACAAATACAATGTCGTGGTTGATCCTGCCAGTAGCATATGCTTGTCTCAAAGTTTAAGCCATGCATGTATAAGTCCACACGGCTGGAAAAGTGAAACTGCGAATGGCTCATTAAATCAGAGGTCTATACAATACACGGGTGCCAGTAGCTCAGGAGGTAGAGCGGGTTGGCTGGTAACCTGAAGGTTGTTGGTTCGATCCCCGGCTCCTCCTAGCTGAGTGTCGAGGTGTCCTTGAGCAAGGCACCTAACCCTGACTGTTAGCTCCCGACGAGCTGGCTGTCGCCTTGCATGGTTGACTCCGCCGTCGGTGCGTGAATGGTGAATGTGAGGCAATATTGTAAAGCGCTTTGAGTGGCCAATGGTTAGAAAAGCGCTATATAAATGCAGTCCATTTACATTTACAAGCCGAGGTTAGAGAACCTACAGCTGGTTAACCAATGCCTCCTCAAAACGGTCCTCTGGGAGGGTGACCGTGAGATAGTCTCCCATTACCACTACGGTGCGTTTCAAATAGTTGTGCTCGGTGAGAAATATAATAACTATAACTTTTTGGTGAATCGAAAAGCGCCTCAAACTGAGTACAAAACCATATTGGCCCTTTAACGTTCTCATTCGAGTCTGCGTTAATACAGAGACAACACACTACGACGTCCTTCAGAAATATTCTGTATCAAATACAATACTGAACAATTCAAAAACAATAAACTACGATACGACAAAGTCTTACCGTCTCTGTTGTTTTCCTTTCCTCTGGGGTCAGCTTCGTACCTTCAAAGTAAAAGTTCGACATACTCGCCGCCAAGTCATGCATCTGACCGGAGAAGGCGGTCAAAGGTCACCGCAGGGACCAGAGGAGTAGGGGGGGTGGAGCCCGGGGCCCCTCCCATAAACCTTTTAGTGTTGAATAAGGGTGTCTAACTAATGATATAATAATTGCATTTGGGATACAACTTTTATAAAGAATCATTTACATGTTTAGATTGGACAGGAATGCTATGTGGGCGATGGACCAGGTTTATTATTTCATGTAAAGAGTTTTCAAAAAGACTGAAAACACATGCAGCGCCTAATAAAACATTTTTCATGACTTAAAAAATCTGACTGAGAGAAGAACTTGGGCACTGAAAGGGTGAGCAAACAGAAGAGTTCCCCCAGAGGGCAACCTGGAGACAGAGACACACTGATAAAACCCAGTACAGGTCTGGTGCTCCAGGTGGCCACAGGACCACGACTTTAAAGGGAAGAAACTTAGTGTTTCATTACAGACTGGATCCTCTTTATATATATATATTTATAGAGAGAGAGATATAGAGAGAGATATAGAGAGAGAGAGAGATAGAGATAGAGATAGAGATATATATATATATATATATATATATATATAGTGGGCGCCTGGTCTCTGAGGTACAACAGTGGGATCACCAATCAGAATAGAACAGGCGGAAGCGGGGGTTGCGGTGAAATCAACTTAAGTCATTTATTTATAAAAAGGTGCAGGGGGAAAAGGGAGGGGGCAAAAGGCAACTCAAATCTTCACCGGGTTGGCGGCTGTCGTCAGGGTGCCCTTTCTGGCTCTTCCTGGGGTGGGGCCAGAGAGAGAGAGAGAAAGATAGTCCGAGGTTAGTGGGGTCTGTGGTCCCTGCCACTGACCTCTTCGCCCTAGCTCGGCTTGGGTTTCCTCTTCAAGTCGTTGGGGTTCCTCTTCAAGTCGTTGGGGTTCCTGTTCAGCTGCCGGCCTTCGGTCGGGTTACAGCATGACACAATTCACACACACCGACAAAACAGCTCTTCGTTCCACTTGAACGTACCTTCATTGATTAGTTTTGGAGTGATCAAGAGGGTTGGCCACAGGCCTCTTACCACGAGACTGGCCTAACGTGTCTCTGGTCTCCACACGCTCCTCCAGCCAGTCTCTCTTCAGCCTGTTCTGGTGGAGTTAAAAAGGCCCTCTGATTGCAGGGCTAGCTCAGCGCACCTGTGCAGGGTAAGCTGAATAGTACCTCCCATCCAGAACCACACCCCTTGGCTGCCTTTGCCTGCCTTTGTGGCCACCCCGTGGCCATGTGGGGCACTGCTCAGCGGCTGGGCCACCACAATATATATAGGCAAGTCAGATGATCCTTAATTGGTTGAAGATCAAACAGATATTGTGATTAATGTTGAAACCCAAGCCTCTGAACACAAGACAACTCTCAGAACCAACGAGCAGGAGCCAACGATTCAAACGTTAACAAACATATGTGGATATAAAAGTAGGGGAACACAAACCCCTTTTACCGTGGAGACGTCCCCACAGGACCGCACAGACCCCGCCCACAACGGAAAGTCAAATAAAAAGAACCATGGAGGCTGAAACCATCAAGAACCGGCAGAGGGGTCTCTGGGGGGCTGAGGGCCCCTCTCTGGGGGGCTGAGGGCCCCTCTCTGGTGGGCTGAGGACCCCTCTCTGGGGGGCTGAGGGCCCCTCTCTGTTGAGGGCCCCTCTCTGGGGGGCTGAGGGCCCCTCCTGAGGGCCCCTCCTGAGGGCCCCTCTCTGGGGGGTTGAGGGCCCCTCTCTGGGGGGCTGAGGGCCCCTCTCTGGGGGGTTGAGGGCCCCTCTCTGGGGGGTTGAGGGCCCCTCTCTGGTGGGCTGAGGGCCCCTCTCTGGTGGGCTGAGGGCCCCCAGGAGAACCAAAGCTAGAGTCTTTAGGGGGCGGCGGCCTCAGTCCCCCCTGTTGAGCAGGTCCTCTATGTAGGCGTCCAGCTCATCGTCTGTGTTGATGTCGATGTCCTGGAGGAGGTGGAGGAATCAGTTAGAGAGCACTTTACCTTTTAGTTCACGTTAAACAATCAGTTAGAGAGCAGTTTACCTTTTAGTTCACCTTAAAAAATCAGTTAGAGAGCAGTTTACGTTTTAGTTCACGTTAACATAAGAAGCGCCGGGCCATTTTTACTTGCTACTAGCGCCACAAGAGGGGTCGAATGACCCCTAAGTCATTTGAATGGGAGGCTGTGCATTTGCACATAATGATCACTCGGTGGCGCAAATGAGCTATTACCGCGCGAGCGCCACATGTGTGTGTGTGTCACAAGCCTAGTCCTCACGATTTTGTCATAAATGTACATATATGAAGTACAAACAGCCTATATTTTCACTAAGGGTTTAAGATTAAATGATGCAAATAAAGTAATTAAATTAATTGAGATATGCCTATATTGTTATTGTGGATGTTCTCAAGACCACTCAATTCCATCAACTTTATGAACCAGCAGAGGGAGAGGGAGAGTGAGAGAGAGAGAGAGAGAGACCTATTTTTGGGCTGTTTTATGTTGAGTTGTTGGTATGGTGATACCTGTTTATGTTTGTGCGTTTCCTGTGTTTGTGTATAACAGGGAAATAAAGAACCATACATGATTCACACAGCCATCGTACCCAAAAAGTGTGTTTTCCAGTGTTTTCATTTCGCTCAATCACACCTTGATAACCCGAAATACAACTAGAACTAAACTACGAAACCAGTCCGTCACTTCAGACTTTCACACTGTTTGGTGCTGGTGTAAGAGTTAAAAATGTAGTGTATTATTATATATGATTCTGGCCAAGATAAAACTGCCGTGGTTAATAAGTGTGAATGGGAGCCACCCGTGGTCATATGGTGTACTGCAGATCTGCCGCGTTTAGTCCTGTGCTGCGTTCCTACTCGATCAGAGAAGCCCTTGCTTTTGATCTGGAAAATAAAAGAAAGAAAATCCTACAGTTTCGTCTCCGTCGTCCTGATGCGAGGCGATCTCCTTCTCCTCCATCTCACTGAAGACCTGGCTGAGCTTCTGGTATTCAGCAGGCGGGATACATCGGTAAGGCAAACGGAACGGCCTCTCGTCCGTGAGCCGAATCCTGGGTACAAACTCTTTGGCCTCACCACAGTCCAGGTGATGTTGGGAGAAGATGTCCTCATATTTGATCACAAGGTCTGTCAGCTTAGTTCGCCAGTCTGTCGTCACGTCACAAGACTCAAGGTCAAGATCCCTCAGGCCAACATGCTCCAGTCTCTCCCGCACAGTTTCGATGTTAGCAGTCGGCGCAGACGTTCCTGCAGGCCTGGCAGATGTGGCCTGTTGAGCGGCACTGAGCTCCGGGGCTTCCATGTCCTCCAACGCCAGACAGGTGTAGACATCGGCAAGCTCTGGGGCGACAGGTGGGTCCCTCGCCTCTCGTCCTTGTGTGCAAGAAAAATGGTGACTTGAGAGTGTGCTCAGACTTCAGATGGCTCAACAAACGAACGCTGAAAGATGCCCATCCACTTCCACACCAAGCTGACTGCCTAGCTGCCCTGGGTGGGAACACGTTCTTCAGCACAATGGACCTCACGTCCGGCTTTTACAATATGCCGCTGCATGAAGAAGACCGCAAGTACTCTGCATTCACAACACCCATGGGCTTGTATGAGTACAACCGTCTCCCGCAGGGCCTGTGCAACAGCCCAGCCAGTTTCATGAGGATGATGATCAGCATATTCGGTGACCAGAACTTTCTAAGCTTGCTATGCTATCTGGACGATTTGCTAGTATTTGCACCAACTGAGGCGTTGGCTCTTGAGAGGCTGGAGCAGATCTTTGGTCGGCTTCGCCTGCACAACCTGAAACTGGCCCCGAAGAAGAGCTGGCTGCTCAGAAGGTCTGTGAAGTTTCTGGGACACATCATTGATGAGTCAGGTGTGTCCACAGACCCAGCTAAGGTTGAGGCCGTCAACAAGATGGTGGCTACGGACCTGATGGAACATGATGGAGTGACCCCGTCTCAGACTCGTGTGAGGTCTTTCTTGGGGATGGTAAACTATTACCAGCACTTTGTGCCCGATTACTCTGCAACGGCTTTGCTGGCTTTCGCCAGCAAATCCCTCTCAAGAGCTCAGAAAAAGTACCCTGCTCATCGCCTAGAATTTCTAGCGCTAAAGTGCTCCGTGTGTGACAAGTTTAGTCATTGGCTTAAGGGTCATACGTTCACTGTGTGGACGGATAATAACCCCCTCACACACATCATTACCAAGCCACGACTGGATGCCTGCGAGCAGCGCTGGGTGGCAAAGTTGGCATCCTACGTGTTTGATATCAAGTACATCCCGTATCCCAAGAACACGGTTGCAGATGCACTGAGTCGTCGGCCTTTCGTGAGGTCAGCTGCTGGGAGACAGCTGCTCCGAGACCCCTACAGTGAGCTCCTTGCCAAGGCAGTCCCTGTCTCGGCTGACACTGTCCAGGACACCTTTAGGCAGTCTGCCATCCAAGATGACTTGGAGTGTGAAAGAGGGGAGCCCTATGTGTCTGACGGTGCCAAGAACCTGTCCTTCTCCGAAGACGAGGTCTCTGCCATCCTTGAGACACACAGTCGATGGGAGTCAAGTGCCAGGGTGCGAGCTGTTGGCATTCTCCAACAGCTCCCACAGCTGGTTCCCACTGATGAAGAGCCCCTGCCCGCTTTTACAGAGAGAGAACTGCGTGAAGGGTAGTTGAGTGATCCTGTCCTCTCCAGGGTGCTGTATTATGTGGACCGAGGCTGTCGTCCATCCAGGAGAGAGAAATCTAAGGAGCCTGCTATGGTTGTAAGGTACCTGAAACACTGGGAGAAACTGACCACTTGCAATGACATTCTGTACAGAGTCTCCAAAGACCAGGTGTCCAGGAACAAAAGACACCAGTTAGTGGTCCCTGACTCTTTTAAGTCTGAGGTCCTCAAGGGCATTCACGACAGTGCTGGTCATCAGGGGCAGTTCAGGAGTTTGAGCTTGGCCCGTCCGCGTTTCTTCTGGGCTCACATAGACAGGGACGTTAAAGAATATGTCCGTCACTGCCCAAGATGCGTCATCAGCAAGACTGCTGATCCAGAAGGAAGAGCACCCCTGGAGAGTATAAAAACGTCTGCTCCTCTCGAAATCGTGTGCATAGACTTTTGGACCGCAGAGGATTCGAACAACAAGTCTGTTGATGTGCTGGTGGTTACAGACCATTTTACCAGGCTGGCGCAAGCCTTCCCCTGCCGTGATCAGTGTGCCAAACAAGTGGCGAAGCAACTCTGGGACAAGTACTTCTGCATATATGGGTTTCCTGAGAGGATCCACTCCGATCAGGGGGCCTCGTTTGAAAGTCAACTAATCAGTGAATTGTTGAAGGTCGCCGGTGTGAGGAAGTCCCGAACCACCCCATACCATCCAATGGGCAACGGCAGTGTGGAGCGTTTCAACAGGACGTTGGGGAACATGATTCGCGCCCTCTCGCCTGAAACTTAATGTAATTGGCCCCGACACCTCCAGACACTGACGTTTATGTACAATTGCACGGTACATGAAACCACAGGTTATCCCCCATTTTACCGTATGTATGGTAGAGTCCCACGCCTGCCTGTTGACACTCTCCTCAAAAACAACATGTTCCTCACTGACTCTCGGAATACACGCACACACAACGCAGAGCGCTTAGACGATACACAAAGCACACGGTCATCCTCCGCTCACTCAGATTCCAACACCTTGCACACAGCTAGGATTCGGTTTGGACGTATAGTAAAGCCAGTTAACCGTTTACTGTGTCAGATGTCCAAACAGGGTTTTGTAAGCAATGCCGTTTCTAGGTCAATGTTTAGGATGTTTTAGTGAGACTAAAGGTACGAACACACCAAACGCGTACCCGCGTATAAAATCGGCAATTTTTCCATAGGGAACCATTGATTTATGCGCGCATGAGGCGCGTACATGCGTTACATGCGTATAAGCAACATTTTACTCGCGTTAGCGGCGTATGAGGCGCGTATATATACGCGCGTACATATACGCGCGTACGCGAGGAGTTCAAAAAATTGAACTTTTTACGCTCATACGCGTGATGCTTAGCCGCGATAGCCAATCAGCGTGGAGCTTGACCCGACGTCACTGGCAGAGAGTAGTGACGCTTGCACAGAAGCATACGGCCGACATCTTTCTTTATTCTGGGTGGAAATAGTAACATAGTTACGCCATTAAATGCGTTTATGGAAACATTTTTAGCGAGAAATGTGCATTTTACTTTCATAATGTTCGCTCGGTGAATGTGAAGGATGTTTGGTTTGATAGTTATAACGAAGAGTGAACGCTCCGTTCACTTGCATGGACAGAGTCTCTGGTTGCTAAGCAACCTCAACGTCTTGGCGGACTATTTCTCTGCTGATCAACACTACGAATGCTGGAAACACACCAGACACACCATGTGAAATTATTTAACCCGATTATTGTTATTTATATCCGAGCTTATTTAATCTAACCCGATCCAAGCTCTATCATGCACCCAAACACGGCGGCGTTTGGGTTTCCTTCCTCGGACTCCTAAATCCAGCGCAGCCACAGGCGCGTAGCTGCGTACGTAGGACCATTTTTGACACAAAATGGTCAAGCAACATTTTAGCTGCGTTACGCGCGTACATCTGTACGCGGGTACGCGTTTGGTGTGTTCGTACCTTAAGGGTCTTGATGTGATCAGTGTGTTTTGACATTACATGAGTCAGAGTCCAGGTGTGGGGGCCAGCTCCTATATCTGTTAGACATGGTTTGTGTGGGGTGCATCCTGCTTCCAGAAGTTGGTAGTGAGTTTTGTGCCTCTCTTTCCACTTCATTCCTTTGGGGATACTTTTCAAGTTGGAGTATATGTGTAACCATGTCATGTGGATTTCTTATTATTTTTTTGGTAGAGGTGGACATAATGCCCTGCGGCCTTGTAGATTTTGGTGGAATTCAGAGGAGGTGGATGTAACAGAGTTAAAAATGTAGTGTATTATTATATATGATTCTCGCCAAAATAAAATTGCCGTGGTAAAGAAGTGTGAATGGGAGCCACCCGTGGCCATATGGTGTACTGCAGATCTACCGCGTTTAGTCCTGTGCTGCGTTCCTACTCGATCAGAGAAGCCCTTGCTTTTGATCTGGAAAATAAAAGAAGGAAATTCAACAGTTTCGCCTCCGTCTCCCTGATGCTCAACCATCGTCACACTGGCACATAAAGGCTACCCATAATGCACCATCAGTTATAGAGTGACATTGTTAACTGCCACGGCACATTTTAGATCTGTTTTGCTGTTTGTTTTTCTCTGTGGTGCCATTGGCTGTGTTGTCTCTGAATAGTGACCCTTGGTCTGGTCCGTCTGCCCTACCCCAAGTCACATGATGCAGCTGCTTTATGAGGTTAGAGTCTGGGAGTTAAGCCTTATGGAACTACGTTACTAACTACTACTACTAACTACTACTACTGAGTTAACTATGTTAACTCAATATTAAAAGAAAAAACATACTAGCACATATACATACCCTGGGCATACTGGGAGAGGCTTGTTTTTATGTCAATTGTTTTTGTATTGCTCTTAACCCCAGTTACAGTAGAAAATCTGTGGGGGCGGTCAGCTGTTAGAGGAGGAGCCAGAGGAGAGGACGACTTGTTCAAGAAACGAAACTTAAGGATCATAGAAACCAAAGCCATCCAACGTGGAAGCAGTTCTCTCTTTCAGGAGGAAAGAAGCATTTTGGAAAACATCGTCTGACACAGAAACCACAACAAGGTGAGTAAATCAGCACAACTTTAAGAAAAAGTTTGAACCTCGCTTCCCCTTATGGAATTAGAACAATAATGGAACATCTCAATACATGAACCTTGTCTTCTAGGATGGCCTCTGCTAACACTTCCTGGTCTGAAGAGAACTTTTCCTGTCCCATCTGTCTGGATGTGTTCAGCAGCCCAGTTTCCACACCGTGTGGACACAACTTCTGCAGAACCTGCATTAATAAATTCTGGGATGAACAAGTCCAGTGCAAATGTCCTATTTGTAACAAGATGTTCGACACTAGACCTGATCCACAGGTCAATATCTTTGTATCAGAGATGGCTGATCTGTTTAGAACGACCGTACGAGTAAAGGAGCTGCCTTGTTTTGAACCAGGAGAAGTTCTCTGTGACGTCTGCACTGGGACCCAGCTGAAGGCTGTGAAGTCCTGCCTAATGTGTTTTACTTCTTACTGCCAAACCCACCTGGAGCCACATCAGAGAGTCGCAAGCCTGAAGAAACATCGGCTGGTCGAGCCTATGGACCGTCTGGAAGACAGGATGTGTAGGAAACACGACCGACTTCTGGAGCTCTTCTGCCAGACTGAACAGGAGTGTGTGTGTCTGTTCTGCACAGAGGGTGACCACAGGTCCCATCCTGTTGTACCTCTAAAGGAGGAATATGAAGTGAAGACGGCCCTGCTGGGGAAGATAGAGGCTGAAGTTCAGCAGATGATCCAGGAGAGAAAACGAAAGATTAAGGAGATAAAAGACATAGTTGAATTTAGCAAGAAAGACGCAGATGGAGTGATAGCCCATGGTGGGCAGGTTTTCACTGCTTTGATGAGTCGCGTTGAAAAGTGCAGAGATGATTTCAACCAAACAGTTAAAGAGAGACTGAAAACCAGAGAGAAACAAGCTGAAGACCTCATCAAAGAGCTGGAGCAGGAAATAGGAGATCTGACCAATAGAAGCTCAGAGGTGAAGCCACTCTCACACACTAAAGACCACCTCCACTTCCTCCAGGCCTTCAGATCCCTGAAGGATCCTCCACCCACCAGGGACTGGACCACGGTGGAGGTCCGTCCTCCGTCATCCGCAGGGACCTTGATGAGATCCCTGGATCAGCTGGAGGAGACGCTGAACATGGAGATGAAGAAGCTGGGTGATAATGCTGAACTGAAGAGGGTCCAGCAGTATGAAGTAGATGTGACTCTGGATCCTGATACAGCTCATCCCATGCTCATCCTGTCTGAGGATGGGAAACAAGTACATTATGGAGGTGTACTGAAGGCACTCCCAGACAACCCTAAGAGATGTACAGGGTATACATGTGTTCTCACGAGGCAGAGCTTCTCCTCAGGGAGATTTTACTTTGAGGTCCAGGTTAAAGACAAGACTGCATGGGGGTTAGGAGTGGTCAGAGAGTCCATAGACAGAAGCGGTGGGACCATGTGGACCCCTGAGACGGGTTACTGGACTCTTCAATACTACAAGGATGTGTTGGTATTTAGAGATAACCCTTCTGCCCGTCTCCCTCTGAGAGCTGAGCTCCAGAAGGTGGGGGTGTTTGTTGATTATGATGAGGGTCTGGTCTCCTTCTATGATGTGGAAGCCAGGGTTCATATCTACTCTGCTACTGGCTGCGCCTTCACCAAGCCTCTCTATCCAATCCTCTATCCATGGTATCATGAAGGAGGTAGAAACTCTACCCCCCTGATCATCTCACCTGTCAATCAAAAAGACTAGGACTTCTGTTTGATAACAAAATAAACAATCAAAATAACTAATGTTTCCTGAATGGGAATCTTTACCATGGGAGATCTGAGAGAACTGCATTCATATCGTACTATTCACTGTTAATTAACAACAACAAAATGTATTACACTGTACTATAAAAAATATGTATCATTAAAACTGGTTAGACTACTCTTAAATGTTCAATGTCTTTTATCTGATCATTTTTTAAATATAATTAGGTTAGCTGAAAGTGTAAAATGTTATTTTTATTATTATTTTGATAACTAGTAACAAAGATAAGACGAGGTTAGAGAACCTTCAGCTGGTTAACCAATGCCTCTTCAAAACGGTCCTCTTGGAGGGTGACGGTGAGATAGTCTCTCATTAACACTACAGTGCGTTTAAAATAGTTATGCTCGGTGAGAAATATATTAATTATAACTTTCTGGTGAATCCATAAGCGCCTCAAACTGTGTACATAACCATGTTGGCCCTTTAACGTTCTCATTCGCGTCTACGTTAATACAGCGACAACAACACACTACGACGTCCTTCAGAAATATTCTTCTTAGTTTACATGTGAGCATCTGTATCAAATACAATACTAAACAATTCAAAAGCAATTAACAAATTAGCACTAACGCAACGAAACGACAAAGTCTTACCGTCTCTGTTGTTTTCCTTTCCTCCGGGGTCCGCTTCGTACCTTCAAAGTAAAAGTTCGACCTACTCGCCAAGTCAAGCATCTGACCCGGGAAGGCGGTCAAAGGTCACCGCAGGGATCAGAGGGGTAGGGGGGGGGGGGGAGCCCGGGGCCCCGCCCATAAACCTTTTAGTGCTGAATAAGGATATCTAACTAAAAATAAGGATGAATTGCATTTGGGATACAACTTTTATAAAGAATCATTTACATGTTTACAAAGGACAGGAACGCTATGTGGGCGATGAACCAGGTTTATTATTTCATGTAAAGAGTTTCAAAAAGACTGAAAACACATGCAGCGCCTAATAAAACATTTTTCATGACTTTAAAAATCAGACTGAGAGAAGAACTTGGGCACTGAAAGGGTGAGCAAACAGAAGAGTTAGGGGAACACAAACCTCTGTTACCGTGGAGACGTCCCCACAGGACCGCACAGACCCCGGCCCACAACGGAAAGTCAAATAAAAAGAACCATGGAGGCTGAAACCATCAAGAACCGGCGGAGAGCGAAATGAAAGGAGCGCCGAAGCAGACGTTTATATTGTCCCGAGGGCCCCTATCTGGTGAGGGCCCCTCTCTGATGAGGGCCCCTCTCTGATGAGGGCCCCTCTCTGGTGAGGGCCCCTCTCTGGTGGGCTGAGGGCCCCTCTCTGGTGAGGGCCCCTCTCTGGTGAGGGCCCCTCTCTGATGGGCTGAGGGCCCCTCTCTGGTGGGCTGGGGGCCCCTTTCTGGGGGGCTGGGGGCCCCTCTCTGGTGGGCTGGGGGCCCCTTTCTGGGGGGCTGGGGGCCCCTCTCTGCTGAGGGCCCCTCTCTGGGGGGCTGAGGGCCCCTCTCTGGTGGGCTGAGGGCCCCTCTCTGATGAGGGCCCCTCTCTGTTGGGCTGAGGGCCTCTCTCTGGGGGGTTGAGGGCCCCTCTCTGGTGGGCTGAGGGCCCCTCTCTGGTGGGCTGAGGGCCCCCAGGAGAACCAAAGCTAGAGTCTTTAGGGGGCGGCGGCCTCAGTCCCCCCTGTTGAGCAGGTCCTCTATGTAGGCGTCCAGCTCATCGTCTGTGTTGATGTCGATGTCCTGGAGGAGGTGGAGGAATCAGTTAGAGAGCACTTTACCTTTTAGTTCACGTTAAACAATCAGTTAGAGAGCAGTTTACCTTTTAGTTCACGTTAATCAATCAGTTAGAGAGCAGTTTACCTTTTAGTTCACGTTAAACAATCAGTTAGAGAGCAGTTTACCTTTTAGTTCACCTTAATCAATCAGTTAGAGAGCAGTTTACCTTTTAGTTCACGTTAAACAATCAGTTAGAGAGCAGTTTACCTTTTAGTTCACCTTAAACAATCAGTTAGAGAGCAGTTTACCTTTTAGTTCACCTTAAACAATAAGTTAGAGAGCAGCTTACGTTTTAGTTCACCTTAAACAATCAGTTAGAGAGCAGTTTACCTTTTAGTTCATGTTAAACAATCAGTCAGAGAGCAGTTTACCTTTTAGTTCACCTTAAACAATAAGTTAGAGAGCAGCTTACGTTTTAGTTCACCTTAAACAATCAGTTAGAGAGCAGTTTACCTTTTAGTTCCTGTTAAAGATACTGCTACTACAAGGTTAAAGGTCAAACATACTTTTTACTGGGAGAATGGTTCGGCTTCAAAGGGATTCTTGGTATTTTGCAGTTCATCTATACTATTAATGTTCGTGAGTTTTACAAAAAGACAATTCATCCATCCATACAGATCATTATAAGGATGTAGAAATGGTTTGAAACTATTTTTGTTTATTTCGATTCCATCTACCAATAAACGGTTTTGTTTGTCATTCTTCCAGCAGCCACTTGGGGCTCCGCCCCTTCAGGCTCCTCCCTCCCCTTCAGGCTCCTCCCCCCTCAGGCTCCTCCCCCCCGTCTCCCAGAGGTGCCCCCCCTCCCCTCAGAGCCCAGACTTTACCTCTTGCACTTTCTGCAGCAGAGAGACGATGTTGGCCCTCAGCTTCTGCAGCTTCTCGTCCGCCTCCTTGAGTTTGGTCTCGGCGTTGCTGCTCTTCTCCTCCACGGCCTTGGCTTTGGCGTCCGCCCGGCTCTGGTACGAGTTACACAGCGACTGCAGGCCCAGCTCGTACTGCTGGAAATACTCCTTCTGCAACCAGAGGATGGGGTTAGGGGGGCCGGGCCACTAGAGTACAGAGAGTAGTAACAGTGGTAGTAACAGTGGTGGTAACAGTGGTGGTAACAGTGGTGGTAACAGTGGTAGTAACAGTGGTGGTAACAGTGGTGGTAACAGTGGTGGTAACAGTGGTGGTAACAGTGGTAGCAACAGTAGTAGTAGTAGCAGCAGTAGTAATGGTAGTAGTGTAGTAGCAGTAGAAGTACGGTAGCGGTAGTAGTGATAACAGTAGTAGTATAGCAGGAGTAGTGGTAGGAACAGTAGTGTAGTAGCCGTCATGGTAGTAGTAGTAGTAGTAGTAGTAGTAGTAGTACACAAATGGATACATTTAAATAAGAGTAAATAATACAAAAAAATAAATTAACTATCCTCATCCTCATCGTCATCCGCTTATCCGGGGTCGGGTCGCGGGGGGAGCAGCTCAAGCAGGGGGCCCCAGACTTCCCTTTCCCGGGCCACATTGACCAGCTCTGACGGGGGGATCCCGAGGCGTTCCCAGGCCAGTGTTGAGATATAATCTCTCCACCTAGTCCTGGGTCTTCCCCGAGGTCTCCTCCCCACTGGACGTGCCTGAAACACCTCCCAAGGAAGGCGCCCAGTGGGCATCCTTACCAGATGCCCGAACCACCTCAGCTGACTCCTTTCTAAGTAAAGGAGCAGCGGCTCTAATCCGAGTTCCTCACGGATGGCTGAGCTTCTCACCCTATCCCTAAGGGAGACGCCAGCCACCCTTCTGAGAAAACTCATCTCGGCCGCTTGTACCCGCGATCTCGTCCTTTCGGTCATCACCCAGCCCTCATGACCATAGGTTAGGATAGGAACGAAGATCGACCGGTAGATCGAGAGCTTTGCCTTGCGGCTCAGCTCTCTTTTCGTTACAACGGTGCGGTAAAGCGAACGCAATACCGCCCCCCGCTGCTCCGATTCTCCGGCCAATCTCACGCTCCATAGTACCCTCACTCGCGAACAAGACCCCGAGGTACTTGAACTCCTTCACTTGGGCTAAGGACTCATTTCCTACCCGGAGTAAGCAATCCACCGGTTTCCTGCTAAGAGTCATGGCCTCAGATTTAGCGGTGCTGATCCTCATCCCAGCCGCTTTACACTCGGCCACCAGCCGATCCAGTGAGTGCTGAAGGTCACAGGCCGATGATCCAATGAGGACCACATCATCTGCAAAAAGCAGTGACGAGATCCTCAGACCACCGAACTGCAACCCCTCCCCACCACGACTACGCCTCGATATCCTGTCCATGTATATCACAAACAGGATTGGTGACAAGGCGCAGCCCTGGCAGAGACCAGCACCCACTGAGAACGAAACTGACTGGCTGCCGAGAACACGAACACAGCTCTCGCTTTGGGAGTACAAAGATTGGATGGCCCTGAGGATAGACCCCCTTACCCCATACTCCCGCAGCACCTCCCGCAGTTTCTCCCGGGGGACCCGGTCATACGCCTTCTCCAGATCCACAAAACACATGTAGACCGGATGGGCATACACCCAGGCCCCCTCCAGGATCCTTGCGAGAGTGAAGAGCTGGTCTTTAGTTCCACGTCCGGGGCGAAAACCGCATTGTTCCTCTTCAATCTGAGGTTCGACGATCGGCCGAACCCTCCTTTCCAGCACCTTGGAGTAGACTTTACCAGGGAGGCTGAGAAGTGTGATACCCCGGTAATTGGCACACACTCTCTGGTCCCCCTTTTTGAACAGGGGAACCACCACCCCGGTTTGCCACTCCTTTGGCACTGTACCCGACTCCCACGCGATGTTGAATAGGCGTGTCAACCATGACAGCCCCTCAACACCCAGAGCCTTTAGCATTTCTGGCTGGATCTCATCAATCCCTGGGGCTTTGCCACTGCGGAGATGTTTGACTACCTCAGTGACCTCCACCAGGGAAATTGACAACGAAACACCATCAACCTCGAGCTCTGCCTCCAACATAGAGGGCGTGTTATTCGGATTCAGGAGTTCCTCAAAGTGTTCCTTCCAACGTCCGACGACCTCCTCAGTTGAGGTCAACAGAGTCCCATCCTTACTGTACACAGCTTGGATGGTTCCCCGTTTCCCCCTCCTGAGGTGCCGGATAGTCTTCCAGAAACACTTTGGTGCCGACCGAAAGTCCTTCTCCATGGCCTCTCCGAACTTCTCCCACACCCGCTGCTTAGCCTCCGACACGGCAGCCGCTGCAGCCCTTCGAGCCTGTCGGTACCCTGCAACCGAGTCAGGAGTCCTCCAGGATATCATATCCCGGAAGGCCTCCTTCTTCAGTCGGACGGCTTCCCTGACCACCGGTGTCCACCACGGTGTCCGAGGGTTACCGCCCCTTGAGGAGCCTAAGACCCTGAGGCCACAGCTAGCCACCGCAGCTTCAGCAATGGAGGCTTTGAACACCGCCCACTCCAGCTCAATGCCCCCAACCTCCACAGGAATGCCAGAAAAGCTCCGCCGGAGGTGTGAGTTGAAGATACCTAGGACGGGGGCCTCCTCCAGACGTTCCCAGTTCACCCGCACTACTCGTTTGGGCTTACCAGGTCTATCCGGAAATTTCCCCCATTCCCTGATCCAACTCACAACCAGATGGTGGTCGGTTGACAGTTCCGCCCCTCTCTTTACCCGAGTGTCCAAAACATGCGGCCTCAGATCAGATGACACGATCACAAAATCGATCATCGATCTTCGGCCTAGGGTACTCTGGTACCAGGTACACTTATGAGCACCCTTATGTTCGAACATGGTGTTTGTTATGGATAATCCATGACTAGCACAGAAGTCCAATAACAAACGACCGCTCGGGTTTAGATCAGGGAGGCCATTCCTCCCCACCACGCCTCTCCAGGTGTCTCCATCGTTGCCCACGTGGGCGTTGAAGTCTCCCAGCAGAACTACGGAGTCCCCTACTGGAGCCCCATACAGGACTCCATTCAGGGTCTCCAAGAAGGCCGAGTACTCTGAGCTGCTGTTTGGTGCATACGCACAAACAACAGTCAGAGTTTTCCCCCCTACAACCCTTAGGCGCAGGGAGGCGACCCTCTCGTCTACCGGGGTAAACTCCAACACCGCGGCGCTCAGCCGGGGATTTATGAGTATCCCCACACCCGCCCGGCGCCTCACGCCCTCGGCAACTCCGGAGAAGAATAGAGTCCAACCCTTATCCAGGAGTATGGTACCCGAGCTGAGACTGTGCGTGGAGGTAAGCCCCACCAGATCTAACTGATAGCGCTCCACCTCCCTCACAAGCTCCGGTTCCTTTCCCCACAGCGAGGTGACGTTCCACGTCCCCAGAGCCAGCTTCTGCCGCCCGGGTCTGGTCCGTCGAGACCCCTGACCTTCGCTGCCACCCATGTGGCTGCGCACCTGACCCCAACGGGTCTTCCCACAGGTGGTGGGCCCATGGGATGAAGAGAGGGGGGGTGCCACGTAGTTTGTTCGGGCTGTGCCCGACCGGGCTCCGTGGCAAACCCGGACACCAGGCGCTCGCCATCGAGCCCTCCGTCTGGGCCTGGCTCCAGACGGGGGCCCCGGGCTTCCTCCGGGCCGAGTCACATCTCCTCTTTTTCCGTTATTCATTGGAGTTTTTTGAACCATTCTTAGTCTGGCCCCTCACCTGAGACCACTCTGCCATGAGAGACCCTACCAGGAGCACAAGGCTCCAGACAACACAGCTCTCAGGTTCACAGGGACACGCAAACCTCTCCACCACGATAAGGTGACTATACCATTACTAATTCACAATCTGACCATCAGTCTTAGTAAGACTGCTAGTCTTACAATCTGACTAGTCCCCCACTAGTTCTACCGGGGGACTAGTCAGCTGGTTCGGGGGACGACCTGAGATCAGAGCCTAGCCTGAGAACCAAGATGGCGGCCGGGGGCGGAGCTCACCAGAGGGAACGCCACCAGCTCCTCCGCCGTCATACCGTTCACATCGTCCTTAGTGATCCGGAAATCAGGAGGGAAGAAGTAACGCAACATCGTCCTGCAGAGAGGGAGAGACAGACAGACAGACAGACGGTAAGAGAGGAGACAGAGAGAGTGAACACAGAGACAGAGAGAGAGAGAGAGAGACAGAGAGGAGACCGACAGAGAGACAGAGAGAGTGAACACACAGAGACAGAGAGAGAGACAGACAGAGACAGACAGTGAGAGAGGAGAGAGAGAAAGTGAACACACAGAGACAGAGAGAGAGAGAGACAGAGAGGAGACAGAGAGAGTGAACACAGAGACAGAGAGAGAGACAGACTGGAGACAGACAGTGAGAGAGGAGACAGAGAGAGTGAACACACAGAGACAGAGCAAGAGAGAGAGAGACAGAGAGGAGACAGAGAGAGAGGAGACAGAGAGAGAGACAGAGAGAGATAGAGAAAGTGAACACACAGAGACACAGAGAGGAGACAGAGAGACAGAGAGAGAGAACACAGAGACAGGGCGAGAGAGAGAGAGAGAGCCCAAGGATACCAAAACAGCCCTCATCACTTGGACTGTCCCTCCTCTCCCTCCTCTCCCTCACTCCGTCTCCTTGTCCCTCCTTGTCGTCTCCCGCTGCGTCGTCTCCCGCTGCGTCGTCAGCGGCTGCGTCTCTTGCCGCGGCGACGGTGGGGGACGGCGCCGTCGGCCTACGCGGACGCGGGGACGGTCCGGCCCTGCATGCTGGCGACCTGTTGGGCACAGGAAGCGTCCGGGCGCCCAACCGTACCTGCGAGGGCAATGAACAAAGAGACGCAGGCCATAGTGGACACCGGCAGCGTGGTCACCCTCCTCCAACCCGACCTGGCGGGGGGAAGGGAAGGGCCCCCCATGGAGGTGACGTGTGTACACGGGGACACCCGGACATACGGGACCTGCCACGTGGTCGTCCGGACACCACAGGGGGTGTTCACGGCTAGGGCAGGGATTGTGCCACGCCTCCCGGTGCCGCTACTGATCGGGAGGGATTGCCCGATATTTCGCCGGTTTTGGGACCCGGCGCGAGCATCCCGGGGCAGGAGAGATGCAGCCGCTGACGACGCAGCGGGAGACGACAAGGAGGGACAAGGAGGGACAAGGAGGGACAAGGAGGGACAAGGAGGGACAAGGAGACGACGCAGCCTTGTCCCGACGCGATACCTGCATGGGCGGGTTCCCCTGCTACCGGGGGCCTGGTCAAGCGGTGGAGGAGTGTGGCATCCCGCCACTTAAACCTCGGCCCGGGCGGGTCCGAGGTGGGGTGATTGACGCCGTATACCGCCGCCACCCACTGAGTGGCGACGAAGAGCATCACTCTCTCCCCAATCAGCGAGATTGGGGGACACCTGGCCGGAGGCAGTGGAGCCATTTTAAAAGGAGCAGGAGGACTGACATTGAAGGAAGGGGAACAAGAGGGAAGGCAGCGCTCGGGTCCGCGAGCGGCTAGAGGCTCACGGAGGCCCTAGAGACCGCGAGTTTAATGTCACACAGCCATCGTACCAAAAAGAGTTTTCCAGTGTTTTCATTTTGCTCAATCACACCTTGATAATCACACCTTGATAACCCTAAACAAAAACTAGAACTAAACTACGAAACCAGTCCGTCACTTCAGACTTTCACACTGTTTGTCCCTGGCACAGAAAGGCTACCCATAATGCACCATCAGTTATAAAGTGACATTGTTAACTGCCACGGCACATTTTAGATCTGTTTAGCTGTTTGTTTTTCTCTGTGCTGGCATTGCCTGTGTTGTCTCTGAATAGTGACCCTTGGTCTGTTCCGTCTGCCCCACCCCAAGTCACATGATGCAGCGGCTTTATGAGGTTAGAGTCTGGGAGTTAAGCCTTATGGAACTACCCGGGTTGACTCAATATTAAATCACAAAACATACTAGCACATATACCCTGGGCATACTATAATTCATTATATTTATATAGCGCTTTTCAATGACCCAAAGACGCTTACAGAAGGGGGGGACCTAACTCACCACCACCAGTGTGTAGCACCCACTTGGGTGATGCACGGCAGCCAATCTGCGCCAGAACGCTCACCACACACCAGCTTGAGGTGGAGAGTGAGGGAATTGATGAGTCAGCCAATTGTACAGGAGGATTATTAGGGGGCCAGATCGAATGAGCCTGGTTGGGCCAGGACACCGGGGAAACCCCTACTCTTTACGATAAGTGTCCTGGGATCTTTTATGATCTCAGTGAGTCAGGACCTCGGTTTTTACGTCTCCTCCGAAGGACGGATACTGGGAGAGGCTTGTTTTTATGAAGACTAGAAAGAAAAATACCAGCCTCAGGAAAAGTCAAATCAATTGTTTTTGGATTGCTCTTAATCCCAGTTACAGTAGAAAATCCCAATTAAATGACAAAATGTCTCTAGTTTTTCACCAGCTCTTGGTCTGTGTTTTGTCATAGATGTTGTTTCAAATATATTTGAAAAAAAATCAACGTATTTGAATTACAACGCATGAATGCACCCAAAGCCAGGGTGTGAAAGTTGAAACGACAGTGGTCCGTGGGGTCGGAGCCAGCTGTTAGGGGAGGAGCCAGGTGTTAGGGGAGGAGAGGAGAGGACGACTTGTTCAAGAAACGAAACTTAAGGATCATAGAAACCAAAGCCATCCAATGCGGAAGCAGTTCTCTATTTCAGGAGGAAGGAAGCAATTTGGAAACATCGTCTGACACAGAAACCACAACAAGGTGAGTAAACCAGCACAACTTTGAGAAAAAGTTTGAACCTCCCTTCCCCTTATGGAATTAGAACAATAATGGAATATCTCAATACATGAACCTTGTCTTCTAGGATGGCCTCTGCTAACACTTCCTGGTCTGAAGAGAACTTTTCCTGTCCCATCTGTCTGGATGTGTTCAGCAGCCCAGTTTCCACACCGTGTGGACACAACTTCTGCAGAACCTGCATTAATAAATTCTGGGATGAACAAGTCCAGTGCAAATGTCCTATTTGTAACCAGATTTTCGACACTAGACCTGATCCACAGGTCAATATCTTTGTATCAAAGATGGCTCATCTGTTTAGAACGGCCGTACGAGTAAAGGAGCAGCCTTGTTTTGAACCAGGAGAAGTTCCCTGTGACGTCTGCACTGGGACCCAGCTGAAGGCTGTGAAGTCCTGCCTAATGTGTTTTATGCCTTACTGCCAAACCCACCTGGAGCCACATCAGAGAGTCACAGGCCTGAAGAAACATCGGCTGGTCGAGCCTATGGACCGTCTGGAAGACAGGATGTGTAAGAAACACAACCGACTTCTGGAGCTCTTCTGCCAGACTGAACAGGAGTGTGTGTGTCTGTTGTGCACAGAGGGTGACCACAAGTCCCATCCTGTTGTACCTCTAAAGGAGGAATATGAAGTGAAGTCGGCCCTGCTGGGGAAGATAGAGGCTGATGTTCAGCAGATGATCCAGGAGAGAAAACTAAAGATTAAGGAGATAAAAGACACGGTTGAATATAGCAAGAATGACGCAGACGGAGTGATAGCCGATGGTGGGCAGGTCTTCACTGCTTTGATGCGTCGCGTTGAAAAGTGCAGCGATGATTTCAACCAAACCATTAAAGAGAGACTGAAAACCACAGAGAAACAAGCTGAAGACCTCATCAAAGAGCTGGAGCAGGAAATAGAAGATCTGACCTACATAAGCTCAGAGGTGAAGCCACTCTCACACACTGAAGACCACCTCCACTTCCTCCAGGCCTTCAGATCCCTGAAGGATCCTCCACCCACCAGGGACTGGACCACGGTGGAGGTCCGTCCTCCGTCATACGTAGGGACCTTGAGGAGATCCCTGGATCAGCTGGAGGAGACACTGAACATGGAGATGGAGAAGCTGAGTGATGATGCTGAACTGAAGATGTTCCAGCAGTATGAAGTGGATGTTACTCTGGATCCTGATACAGCTTATCCCAAGCTCATCCTGTCTGAGGATGGGAAACAAGTACATCATGGAGGTGTAGTGAAGAAACTCACAGACAACCCTAGGAGATTTACTTGGTATACATGTGTTCTCACGAGGCAGAGCTTCTCCTCAGGGAGATTTTACTTTGAGGTCCAGGTTAAAGACAAGACTGCATGGCGTTTAGGAGTGGCCAGAGAGTCCATAGACAGAAAAGGTGAGACAGTGCGGACCCCTGAGACGGGTTACTGGACTCTTCTCTACAACAAGGATGGGTTGGTATTTAGAGATGACCCTGATGTCCGTCTCCCTCTGAGAGCTGGGCTCCAGAAGGTGGGGGTGTTTGTTGATTATGATGAGGGTCTGCTCTCCTTCTATGATGTGGAAGCCAGGGATCATATCTACTCTGCTACTGGCTGTACCTTCACTGAGCCTCTCTATCCAATCCTCTCTCCATGGTATCAGGAAGGAGGTACAAACTCTGCCCCCCTGATCATCTCACCTGTCAATCAAAAAGACTAGGACTTTTGTTTGATAACAAAATAAACAAACAACCAAAATAACTAATGTTTCCTGAATGGGAATCTCTACCATGGGAGATCTGAGAGAACTGCATTCATATCGTACTATTCACTGTTAATTAACAACAAAATGTAACAAAATGCAACTTACACTGTGTATTATAAATAAATATGAATCATTATAACTGGTTAGACTACTCTTTAATGTTCAATGACTTCTTTCTGATCGTTTTTTAAATACAATTAGGGTCAAGGTCAAGGTTGCTTTATTCATACCCGTGGGTAAATTTGGTGTGCAGGGCAAGAAAAGGGCGTTCACACACTTAGCATACACAGTATAAAAGAATAAATAAAGGATACAACAAAAATACAGAAGACAAGACAGACACGCAGACAAAAATCACAGAGGTGCTCAGTATATCAGAAAGTGCAACAAAGTTATGCACCACTAGTGGCGCTGCAACAATTTATTCGTATAGATAATGGCTGCAGGAACAAAACTGTTCCTGTAGCGGTTTGTTCTGCTTTGAGGTACTTTGAGCCTCTGTCTGGAGGGAAGCAGCTGAAAGGACTGCTTAAAGGATGGGTGGTTTCACTTTGAATAGATTGCGATAACCTCTGTAACTGTTTGGTATACAGGGCTTCCATGTTCGGCTGTGGCTCACCAATAAACTTACCGGATCATTTTACAATCTTGTTGAGGGAATTCTTATTTTTTAAAGATATGTTTCCAAACCATGATGCTAAGGAAAATGTTAAAATTGACTCAATAAAAGCACAATAAAACAAAGACATCATGGTCTTGTCTATGTTAAAAGAGGAAAGCTTCCTCAGACAGTGCAGGCGCTGGTGACCCTTCTTGCACACAGCTTCACAATTTAAATCAAAATTGAGGGTAGAATCTATTACTGTCCCAAGATATTTATATGAGGTTACCTGTTCAATGGTCTGACCTTTTATTGTTAGGGCCTCCTGACTGTGAGCCTGCCTTCTAAAATCAATGAACATATCCTTTGTTTTGGACACATTTATCTGAAGATAAGTCATCACACCATCTAAGAAAGTCATCTATAACCGGTCCATGGCTGCTCTCCCCACCCCTAAGCAGGCTGACTACTGGGTTAGTTGAAAGTGCAAAATGTTATATTATTATTATTTTGATAGGGTTATGGTTAAGGGTTTACTCTAAATTTTAGTGACAACAAAGACAAGTCCTCTTGGAGGGTGACGGTGAGATAGTCTCCCATTACCACTACGGTGCGTTTTAAATAGTTGTGCTCGGTGAGAAATATAATAATTATTACTTTTTGGTGAATCCAAAAGCGCCCCAAACTGTGTACATAACCATGTCGGCCCTTTAACGTTCTCATTCGCGTCTGGGTTAATACAGCGACAACACACAACGACGTCCTTCAGAAATATTCTTCTTACTTTACATGTGAGCATCTGTATCAAATACAATACTAAACAATTAAAAAACAATTAACTAATTCACACTAACGCAACGAAACGACAAATTCTTACCGTCTCTGTTGTTTTCCTTTCCTCTGTGCTCCGCTTCGTACCTTCAAAGTAAAAGTTCCACCTGCTCGCCAAGTCCTGCATCTGACCCGGGAAGGCGGTCAAAGGTCACCGCAGGGAAGGATAAGGATGTCTAACTAAAAATAATGATGACTTGTATTTGGGATACAACTTTTATAAAGAATCATTTACATGTTTACAAAGGACAGGAACGCTATGTGGGCGATGAACCAGGTTTATTATTTCATGTAAAGAGTTTTCAAAAAGACTGAAAACACATGCAGCGCCTAATAAAACATTTTTCATGACTTTAAAAATCAGACTGAGAGAAGAACTTGGGCACTGAAAGGGTGAGCAAACAGAAGAGTTCCCCAGAGAGCAACCTGGAGACAGAGACACACTGATAAAACCCAGTACAGGTCTGGTGCTCCAGGTGGCCACAGGACCACGACTTTAAAGGAGAGAAACTTAGTGTTTCATTACAGACTGGATCCTCTTTAAACATTTATAGATATATAGATATTGGCAAGTCAGATGATCCTTAATTGGTTGAAGATCAAACAGATATTGTGATTAATGTTGAAACTGAAGCCTCTGAAACACAAGACAACTCTCAGAACCAACGAGCAGGAGCCAACGATTCAAACGTTAACAAACATATGTGGATATAAAAGTAGGGGAACACAAACCCCTGTTACCGTGGAGATGTCCCCACAGGACCGCACAGACCCCGCCCACAACGGAAAGTCAAATAAAAAGAACCATGGAGGCTGAAACCATCAAGAACCGGCGGAGAGCGGAGAGCGAAATGAAAGGAGCGCCGATGCAGACGTTTATATGGTCCCAAGGGCCCCTCTCTGGTGAGGGCCCCTCTCTGATGGGCTGAGGGCCCCTCTCTGATGAAGGCCCCTCTCTGATGAGGGCCCCTCTCTGATGGGCTGAGGGCCCCTCTCTGGGGGGCTGAGGGCCCCTCTCTGGTGGGCTGAGGGCCCCTCTCTGATGAGGGCCCCTCTCCGGGGGGCTGAGGGCCCCTCTCTGGTGGGCTGAGGGCCCCTCTCTGGTGAGGGCCCCTCTCTGGTGGGGGTGAGGGCCCCTCTCTGATGGGCTGAGGGCCCCTCTCTGGTGGGCTGAGGGCCCCTCTCTGATGAGGGCCCCTCTCTGGGGGGCTGAGGGCCCCTCTCTGGTGGGCTGAGGGCCCCTCTCTGATGAGGGCCCCTCTCTGATGAGGGCCCCTCTCTGGGGGGCTGAGGGCCCCTCTCTGGTGGGCTGGGGGCCCCTCTCTGGTGGGCTGAGGGCCCCTCTCTGGTGGGCTGAGGGCCCCCAGGAGAACCAAAGCTAGAGTCTTTAGGGGGCGGCGGCCTCAGTCCCCCCTGTTGAGCAGGTCCTCTATGTAGGCGTCCAGCTCATCGTCTGTGTTGATGTCGATGTCCTGGAGGAGGTGGAGGAATCAGTTAGAGAGCAGTTTACCTTTTAGTTCACCTTAAACAATCAGTTAGAGAGCAGTTTACCTTTTAGTTCACCTTAAACAATCAGTTAGAGAGCAGTTTACCTTTTAGTTCACCTTAAACAATCAGTTAGAGAGCAGTTTACCTTTTAGTTCACCTTAAACAATCAGTTAGAGAGCAGTTTACCTTTTAGTTCACCTTAAACAATCAGTTAGAGAGCAGTTTACCTTTTAGTTCACCTTAAACAATCAGTTAGAGAGCAGTTTACCTTTTAGTTCACCTTAAACAATAAGTTAGAGAGCACTTTACCTTTTAGTTCACCTTAAACAATAAGATAGAGAGCAGTTTACCTTTTAGTTCACATTAAACAATAAGTTAGAGAGCAGTTTACCTTTTAGTTCACCTTAAACAATCAGTTAGAGAGCACTTTACCTTTTAGTTCACCTTAAACAATAAGTTAGAGAGCAGTTTACCTTTTAGTTCACCTTAAACAATCAGTTTGAGAGCAGCTTACGTTTTAGTTCACCTTAAACAATCAGTTAGAGAGCACTTTACCTTTTAGTTCCTGTTAAAGGTACTGCTACTACAAGGTTAAAGGTCAAACATACTTTTTACTGGGAGAATGGTTCGGCTTCAAAGGGATTCTTGGTATTTTGCAGTTCATCTATACTATTAATGTTCGGGAGTTTTACAAAAAGACAATTCATCCATCCATCCAGATCATTATAAGGATGTAGAAATGGTTTTAAACTATTTTTGTTTATTTTGATTCCATCTACCAATAAATGGTTTTGTTTGTCATTCTTCCAGCAGCCACTTGGGGCTCCGCCCCTTCAGGCTCCTCCCTCCCCCCTCAGGCTCCTCCCCCCGTCTCCCAGAGGTGCCCCCCCTCCCCACTGAGCCCAGACTTTACCTCTTGCACTTTCTGCAGCAGAGAGACGATGTTGGCCCTCAGCTTCTGCAGCTTCTCGTCCGCCTCCTTGAGTTTGGTCTCGGCGTTGCTGCTCTTCTCCTCCACGGCCTTGGCTTTGGCGTCCGCCCGGCTCTGGTACGAGTTACACAGCGACTGCAGGCCCAGCTCGTACTGCTGGAAATACTCCTTCTGCAGGCAGAGGATGGGGTTAGGGGGGCCGGGCCACTAGAGTACGGAGAGTAGTAACAGTGGTGGTAACAGTGGTAGTAACAGTGGTAGTAACAGTGGTGGTAACAGTGGTGGTAACAGTGGTAGTAACAGTGGTAGTAACAGTGGTGGTAACAGTGGTGGTAACAGTGGTGGTAACAGTGGTATTAACAGTGGTAGTAACAGTGGTAGTAGTAGCAGCAGTAGTAACAGTAGTAGTATAGTAGCAGTAGAAGTACGGTAGCGGTAGTAGTGATAACAGTAGTAGTATAGCAGGAGTAGTGGTAGGAACAGTAGTGTAGTAGCCGTCATGGTAGTAGTAGTAGTAGTAGTGGTACACAAATAGATACATTTAAATAAGAGTAAATAATACGAAAAAATAAATTAACAATACCATTACTAATCCACAATCTGACCATCAGTCTTAGTAAGACTGCTAGTCTTACAATCTGACTAGTCCCCCACTAGTTCTACTGGGGGACTAGTCAGGTGGTTCGGGGGACGTCCTGAGATCAGAGCCTAGCCTGAGAACCAAGATGGCGGCCGGGGGCGGAGCTCACCAGAGGGAACGCCACCAGTTCCTCCGCCGTCATACCGTTCACATCGTCCTTAGGGATCCGGAAATCAGGAGGGAAGAAGTACCGCAACATCGTCCTGCAGAGAGGGAGAGAGAGACAGACAGACAGAGACAGACAGTGAGAGAGGAGACAGAGAGAGTGAACACAGACAGAGAGAGAGAGAGAGAGACAGAGAGGAGACAGAGAGGAGACAGAGGAGAGACAGAGGGGAGTCAGAGGGGAGTCAGAGGGGAGTCAGAGAGACAGAGAGGAGACAGACAGACAGTAAGAGAGGAGACAGAGAGAGTGAACACACAGAGAGAGGAGAGAGAGAGAGACAGAGAGGAGACAGAGAGGGAGACAGAGAGGGGACCGACAGAGAGACAGAGAGAGTGAACACACAGAGAGAGAGACAGATAGGAGACAGAGAGACACAGACAGAGAGAGAGGAGACAGACAGAGAGAGTGAACAGAGAGAGAGAGAGAGAGATAGGAGACAGACAGACACAGACAGAGAGAGAGGAGACAGACAGAGAGAGTGAACAGAGAGAGAGAGAGAGAGCCCAAGGATACCAAGACAGCCCTCATCACTTGGACCGTCCCTCCTCTCCCTCTCTGAACCTCTGCCCAGCGTTGCCATGACGCCCCGGATGCTGACCTCATCATGGAGACCATGCTGCCGGTGACCTCGCGGCTGGTCCCCGGCTGGGTGGTGTCGGGCTCCATGCGGGCGGGGCCCTTCTCCGCCTCCTGCTGGGTGTCGGGCGTCTGGGAGACGGGCGACGCCGGCCGCATTAACCGCACGTCCTCCCCCCCCTTAAACACCCTGCACACACACACACACACACACACACACACACACACACACACACACACACACACACACACACACACACACACACACACACACACACACACACACACACACTATGATCATAACAGGTATAACATGTACTCATTCATCCACAGGTTATGTTGATGAACGATGGTTTCTGTAGTGCTTGACTTATTTATGGGTCCCATCATGACCTCTAGTGGCCCTGGACGCCTACTGAAGCGTATTTAATCGTCTTTGTGTTCTTCTGTAGTCTCTAAAACTCTGTGGGTGTGTCTCTGAGGGCCAGACCAGCAACAGGAGCAGGAACCAGGAGCAGGATCTCACCAGCGGTCTTTGGGCGTGGATCTCGGGACGTAGTCGAACTTGACCTTCCAGCGGACGCTCTTCTTGTTCACCTCCACTGCCACCACCTTCCCCGTGAACCACTCCATGTTCACCCGCACCTCCACCTGCATGCCCTTGTCTGCAGGGACACAGAGCATCAGTCTCTGCTCTCCAGAACCTGACCCGCTCTTCAGTGTGTTCTTAAGAACCTGAACCCTTCATCAGTCTCTGCTCTCCAGAACCTGACCCGCTCTTCAGTGTGTTCTTAAGAACCTGAACCTAAGATAGCCACTGGGCTAGCGTTTAGATCCAATATGGCCGCCGGTCTAGTGTCTAGATCCAAGATGGCCACCAGGCTAGCGTCTAGATCCAAGATGGCCGCCGGGTGCGCCAGCCCCCTGGGTGGGGGGTGGGGGGGGGAGCCACTGACCCGGTGTGCTGGCAGGCCGTCCAGCAGCAGCTCCGCAGTGGGCATTTGGCGGGTCCCCAGTTTGTCCTTCAGCCGCTGGACCTCGATGCCCTCCAGCCGGCCCTGGGGGTCCCGGCGGACCTCAGCGTAGAACAGGGACAGACCCCGGCTGCCCTGGGGGGGGGAGGAGTCAGACGGGGGGAGGAGTCAGATGGGGAGGGGGAGGAGTCCGACGGGGAGGGGGAGGAGTCAGGTGGGGGAGGAGTCAGACGGGGGGAGGAGGATTCAGACGGGGAGGAGTCAGACTGGGAGGGGGAGGGGTCAGACGACGGTTAGAGATGTTTGGGATCGCTGCACAAGAGGAGGTACTGATACTGATCTTTCACCTTGATAAAAAAGGGTTGTAACTACTTTTGGGGTGAATAGCATTTACTTTAGCATTTCCTTAGCATTACTTTAGCACTACTGTAGCATTTACTTTAGCATATCCTTAGCATTACTCAAGCTTTATTGTAGCATTTACTTTAGCGTTTCCTTTGCATTACTGTAGCGTTACTGTCGCATTTACTTTAGCATTACTTTAGCATTACTGTAGCGCTTACTTTATCATTTCCTTCGTATTACTGTAGCATTTCCTTTAACACTACTTTGTATTATATCTTTTATCTCTTCCTTGGCTTCTACAATGCCGTAACACAAGAACTTCCACTCCGGGGGATTAACACAGTGTTAACTAATCTAATCTAATCTAAATATTGACCATGAATCAATCCCTTCCCTTTTCCAATGGCTGCAACATTACAGTTTGCTTAAATGCTTCGACCATTGGACTAAACTGAAGGATTCCTTAAAATAATCTGCCAAAATAACGGGACTATTTCAACCGGCAAAACAAACAAAGCTAGACAGCAGAACGTCCCTGAAGTCCCGTTAAAGAGGTCACATGACCTGCCACCAGGTGTGGGGTGGTTTACCGTTAAAGAGGTCACATGACCTGCCACCAGGTGTGGGGGGGTTTACCGTTACAAGCCGTTTTGGAAAACGACCCCTTATGACATCACCGGTGGGCGTGTCCACCTGTGACGTCACCTGGTGGCATGTCACGGGGCCGTTAGCAGACGTCAGGTCTGGGTCTGCGGGGACGGCGGGGCCATACCGGGGGGATGGATCTATGGCGGCCCCCCACCCGGCCCAGGGTGAGGGTCATGTCGGCGTCCGGGGCGGAGGTGGACCACTTGAAGCCGTGGAGCCGGTAGGACCCGTCCGGCTGTGGCTCGGGGTCAGCGACGTCCTCCCCGACTCGTCTGATCCTTAACTGGGGGGGCAGGTGTCTCCTGAGGTACCTCCCTAGCAGAGGGTCTTCTAGAAAGGGGTTCTTCAGCTGAGGCTGGGCCTGGAAGAACAGACCGGTCCTGGACCTGGAGAACAGCGGGGGGGCGTGGGGGTCCCGGGCGGCGGCCTCGTCGGGGGCAGAGGTCCCTGGCTGGACGGCGCTGACCCCTCTGACCTGCAGGGCGGGTCTACAGGTGGGCTGACCCCGGAGGAGGAACCTCAGCCAGGCTGCACTCGTGTTGTGGTTCAGACGCATCGACCCGGCAGACATGTTGGTCACAGCTGAGAGGGAGGGAGGGAGGGGGGGGGGAGAGAGAGAGAGAGAGAGAGAGAGAGAGAGAGAGAGAGAGAGAGAGAGAGAGAGAGAGAGTTGTTGTATGCTGAGTTGTTGCTATGGTGATACCTGTTTGAGTTGTTGCTATGGTGATACTTGTTTGTGTTTGTGCGTTTCCTGTGTTTGTTTGTATAACAGGGAAATAAAGAATTTTGCTATTCATTTTGCTCAATCACCCCTTGATAATCACACCAATCACAACCCTAAATGACAACTAGAACTAAACTACGAAACCAGTCCGCCACTTCAGACTTTCACACTGTTTGTCCCTGGCACATAAAGGCTACCCATAATGCACCATCAGTTATAAAGTGACATTGTTAACTGCCATGGCACATTTTAGATCTGTTTAGCTGTTTGTTTTTCTCTGTGCTGGCATTGACTGTGTTGTCTCTGAACAGGGAACCTGTTGGTCTGGTCCGTCTGCCCCACCCCGAGTCACATGATGCAGCGGCTTTATGAGGTTAGAGTCTGGGAGTTAAGCCTTATGTAACTATCAGGGTTAACTCAAAATTAAATCACAAAACATACTAGCACATATACCCTGGGCATACAGGGAGAGGCTTGTTTTTATGAAGACTGGAAAGAAAAATACCAGCCACCTGGAAAAGTCAAGTCAATTGTTTTTGTATAGCTCCTAATCCCAGTTACAGTAGAAAATCCCCATTAAATTACAACATGTCACTAGTATTTCACCAGCTCTTGGTCTGTGTTTTGTCATTTATGGTGTTTCAAACACATTTGAAAACAAATCAACGTATTTGAA
This sequence comes from Gadus morhua, assembly GCF_902167405.1. NCBI lineage: Eukaryota > Metazoa > Chordata > Actinopteri > Gadiformes > Gadidae > Gadus > Gadus morhua. Next base: position 29,463,314 of record NC_044058.1, on the reverse strand, counting down.
TTTCAACGCATGAATGCACCCAAAGCCAGGGTGTGAAAGTTGAAATGACAGTGAACCGTGCGTCCGTGGGGGCGGAGCCAGGTGTTAGGGGAGGAGCCAGATGTTAGGGGAGGAGAGGAGGGGACTCCTTGTTCAGGAAACAAAACTTAAGGATCATAGAAACCAAAGCCATCCAACGTAGAAGTAGTTCTCTCTTTCAGGAGGAAAGAAGCATTTTGGAAAATATCATCTGACACAGAAACCACAACAAGGTGAGTAAATCAGCACAACTTTGAGAAAAAGTTTGAACTTCTCTTCCCCTTATGGAATTAGAACAATAATGGAATATCTCAATACATGAACCGTGTCTTCTAGGATGGCCTCTGCTAACACTTCCTGGTCTGAAGAGAACTTTTCATGTGTCATCTGTCTGGATGTGTTCAGCAGCCCAGTTTCCACACCGTGTGGACACAACTTCTGCAGAACCTGTATTAATACATTCTGGGATGAACAAAGTCCAGTGCAAATGTCCTATTTGTAACAAGATGTTCGACACTAGACCTGATCCACAGGTCAATATCTTTGTATCAGAGATGGCTGATCTGTTTAGAACGGCCGTACGAGTAAAGGAACAGCCTGGTTATGAACCAGGAGAAGTTCCCTGTGACGTCTGCACTGGGACCCAGCTGAAGGCTGTGAAGTCCTGCCTAGTGTGTCTTATCTCTTACTGCCAAACCCACCTGGAGCGACATCAGAGAGTCGCAGGCCTGAAGAAACATCGGCTGGTCGAGCCTATGGACCGTCTGGAAGACAGGATGTGTAAGAAACACGACCGACTTCTGGAGCTCTTCTGCTAGACTGAACAGGAGTGTGTGTGTCAGTACTGCACAGAGACGGACCACAAGTCCCATCCTGTTGTACCTCTGAAGGAGGAATATGAAGTGAAGACGGCCCTGCTGGGGAAGATAGAGGCTGAAGTTCAGCAGATGATCCAGGAGAGAAAACTAAAGGTTATGGAGATCAAAGACACAATTGAATTCAGCAAGAAAGACGCAGACGGAGTGATAGCCCATGGTGGGCAGGTCTTCACTGCTTTGATGCGTCGCGTTGAAAAGTGCAGAGATAATTTCAACCAAACCGTTAAAGAGAGACTGAAAACCACAGAGAAACAAGCTGAAGACCTCATCAAAGAGCTGGAGCAGGAAATAGAAGATCTGACCAATAGAAGCTCAGAGGTGAAGCCACTCTCACACACTAAAGACCACCTCCACTTCCTCCAGGCCTTCAGAACCCTGAATGACCCTCCACCCACCAGGGACTGGACGACGGTGGAGGTCCGTCCTCCGTCATACGCAGGGACCTTGAGGAGATCCCTGGATCAGCTGGAGGAGACACTGAACATGGAGATGAAGAAGCTGTGTGCTGATGCTGAACTGAAGAGGGTCCAGCAGTATGAAGTGGATGTGACTCTGGATCCTGATACAGCTCATCCCCAGCTCATCCTGTCTGAGGATGGGAAACAAGTACATGATGGAGGTGTATTGAAGAAACTCCCACGCAACCCTAAGAGATGTACAGGGTATACATGTGTCCTGACGAGGCAGAGCTTCTCCTCAGGGAGATTTTACTTTGAGGTCCAGGTTAAAGACAAGGCTGCATGGCGTTTAGGAGTGGCCAGAGAGTCCATCGACAGAAGAGGTGGGACAGGGTGGACCCCTGAGACGGGTTACTGGACTCTTAACTACTACAAGAATCGGTTGGAATTTAGAGATAACCCTGTTGTCCATCTCCCTCTGAGAGCTGAGCTCCAGAAGGTGGGGGTGTTTGTTGATTATGATGAGGGTCTGGTCTCCTTCTATGATGTGGAAGCCAGGGTTGATATCTACTCTGCTACTGGCTGTGCCTTCACTGAGCCTCTCTATCCGTGCTTCCATCTAGGTTCAGGTCAAAAGGCAAACTCTGCCCCCCTGATCATCTCACCTGTCAATCAAACAGACTAGGACTTTTGTTTGATAACAAAATAAACAAGCAACCAAAATAACTAATGTTTCCTGAATGGGAATCTACCATGGGAGATCTGAGAGAACTGCATTCATATCGTACTATTCACTGTTAATTAACAACAAAGTGTAACAAGATGCAACTGTACTATAATAAAAAAATTTGAATCGATATAACTGGTTAGACTATTCTTTAATGTTCAAAGACTTCTTTCTGATCGTACTATTAGGTAAGTTGAAAGTGTAAAATATTATTTTTATTATTATTTTGATAGAGTTATGGTTAAGGGTTAACTCTAACAATTAGTGACAACAAAGACAAGTCCTCTTGAAGGGTGACCGTGAGATAGTCTCCCATCACCACTACGGTGCGTTTTAAATAGTTGTTCTCGGTGAGAAATATAACTAGAACTGCAAGCAGTTATGCAGGGGTCCAAGAAGTGTGCATTTCGCCGGCACAACGCGAAGCATGTGTTCGAAACTGAGAAACGGCGTATGCCAAAAGATGCAGCTGACTCCATTGAATCTGTGGATACAAAGGTTTTGACTGTGGGAGGTTCGGTGTGGGAGTTATAGCCCAAAACGCGTTTTCAGAACATTCCATTGGCGATTAGGAGATGTATTATTTCGTCGTTTTTTTGCGCCCTCTTGTGGCGAAATTTTCCAAAGACAATTTTCCTTTTCCAAATAACTCCCGCCCACATTAATAATTCTTGACCATAATTTTTATATAGACTCGGGTTTGCCCCGTGATGGTTTCCCTTGAGTTTGAAGAACATTCCTTTGGCCAATTAGAAGATATACAATTTCCTCGTTTATTGCGCCCCCTAATGGCGAAATTTTCCGAAATTTTTATCGTACGACATTAAGGTTAGCACCAACATGTCTGTAAAATTTGGACTTGTTCCGATGTCTAATTTTGCATTTCTTTGGATTTTTGATTTTCCACGTCTAATTTAGCTCATAAACCAATATTCAAAACGCTACCGTTTCGTCGTCGAAGGTCCGATCAAAAAAGTGTCTATCAATTCTATGCGTGTGCGTCTGAAGATGCCGTGTGCAAAGTTTGGTGTCGATTGGTCAAGAAATGTGGGAGGAGTAGCGAAAAAACTGTTTTGCGGTTTTCGCGATTTTGCGAAAAAAAATTCTAGACGCAAATGGGCGTGGCCTATGCCAAAAGATGCAGCAGACTCCAGTGAATATGTGCGTACAAGTTTTTGACTGTGGGAGGTTCGGTGTGGGAGTTATAGCCCCAAACGCGTATTCCTTGGTATAGCGCCACCTAGTGGCCGGCATGTCTGGATTTTGTCGTCTGCGTAGTCCCCACGGATCTGGATCTAGTCATGCAATTGGCGTGTCGGCACCATTTACGGTTTGGGCTGTGGGCACAGTTTCAGGGAGGTAAGTATAATAATAACTAGAACTGCAAGCAGTTATGCAGGGGTCCAAGAAGTGTGCATTTCGCCGGCACAACGCGACAAGAAATGTGCATTTCGCCGGCACAACGCGAAGCAAGCATTCAAAACGCTACCGTGAACAACATGTGGATATAAAGGTTTTGACTGTGGGAGCTTCGGTGTGGGAGTTATAGCCTAAAACGCGTTTTCAGAACATTCCATGGCCAAATAGGAGATAGACAATGTCGTCGTTTTTTGGCGCCGCCCTGTGGCGAAATTTTCCAAAGAGAATTATCCTTTGCCAAATAACTCCCGCCCACATTAATAATTCTTGGCCATATTTTCTATATAGGCTCGGGTTTGCCCCTTGATGGTTTCCCTTGAGTTTGAAGAACATTCCTTTGGCCAATTAGAAGATATACAATTTCCTCGTTTATTGCGCCCCCTGAGGGCGTAATTTTCCGAATTTTTTATCGAACGCCGTTAAGGTTAGCACCAACATGTGTGTAAAATTTGGACTCGTTCCGATGTCTAATTTTGGATTTCTTTGGATTATTGATTTTCCACGTCTAATTTAGCTCATAAACCAATATTCAAAATGCTACCGTTTCGTCGTCAAAGGTCGCATCAAAAAAGTGTTTCGTGCATTCTTTGCGTGTGCGTCTGAAGATGTCGTGTGCAAAGTTTTGTGTCAATTGGTCGGGAAATGTGGGAGGAGTAGCGAAAAAACAGTTTTGCGGTTTTCGCGATTTTGCGAAAAAAAATTCTAGACGCAAATGGGCGTGGCCTATGCCAAAAGATGCAGCAGACTCCAGTGAATATGTGGGTACAAGTTTTTGACTGTGGGAGGTTCGGTGTGGGAGTTATAGCCCCAAACGCGTTTTCCCTTGGTATAGCGCCACCTAGTGTTCGGCGTGTCTGGATTTTGTCGTCTGCTTAGAACTCAGGGACCTGGATCTAGTCATGCAATTGGCGTGTCGGCACCATTTACGGTTTGGGCTGTGGGCACACTTTTAGGATTAGCACGTCGGAATAATAATAATAATCCTTACAAAAACAATAGGGATCCAACCTGTTGGCTTGGACCCCTAATAATAATAAACACTACAAAAACAATAGGGATCCAACCTGTTGGCTTGGACCCCTAATAACTATAACTTTTTGGCGAATCGAAAATCGCCTCAAACTGTGTACATAACCATGTCGGCCCTTTAACGTTCTCATTCGCGTCTGCGTTAATACAGCGACAAAAACACACTACGACGTCCTTCAGAAATATTCTTCTTAGTTTACATGTGAGCATCTGTATCAAATACAATACTAAACAATTAAAAAACAATAAACTACGAAACGACAAAGTCTTACCGTCTCTGTTGTTTTCCTTTCCTCTGGGGTCCGCTTCGTACCTTCAAAGTAAAAGTTCGACCTACTCGCCAAGCATCTGACCCGGGAAGGCGGTCAAAGGTCACCGCAGAGACCAGAGGAGTAGGGGGGGTGGAGGCCGGGGCCCCTCCCAAAACCTTTTAGTGTTGAATAAGGATGTCTAACTAAAAATAATGATGAATTGTATTTGGGATACAACTTTTATAAAGAATCATTTACATGTTTAGAGTTTTCAAAAAGACTGAAAACACATGCAGCGCCTAATAAAACATTTTTCATGACTTTAAAAATCAGACTGAGAGAAGAACTTGGGCACTGAAAGGGTGAGCAAACAGAAGAGTTCCCCAGAGAGCAACCGGGAGACCGAGACACACTGATAAAACCCAGTACAGGTCTGGTGCTCCAGGTGGCCAGAGGACCACGACTTTAAAGGAAAGAAACTTAGTGTTTCATTACAGACTGGATCCTCTTCATATATATATATATATATATATATATTGGCAAGTCAGATGATCCTTAATTGGTTGAAGATCAAACAGATATTGTGATTAATGTTGAAACCCAAGCCTCTGAACACAAGACAACTCTCAGAACCAACGAGCAGGAGCCAATGATTCAAACGTTAACGAACATATGTGGATATAAAAGTAGGGGAACACAAACCCCTGTTACCGTGGAGACGTCCCCACAGGACCGCCTGCAACGGAAAGTAAAATAAAAAGAACCATGGAGGCTGAAACCATCAAGAACCGGCGGAGAGCGAAATGAAAGGAGCGCCGATGCAGACGTTTATAAGGTCCTGAGGGCCCCTCTCTGGTGAGGGCCCCTATCTGGTGGGCTGAGGGCCCCTCTCTGGTGGGCTGAGGGCCCCTCTCTGATGAGGGCCCCTCTCTGGTGGGCTGAGGGCCCCTCTCTGGTGGGCTGAGGGCCCCTCTCTGATGAGGGCCCCTCTCTGGTGGGCTGAGGGCCCTCAGGAGAACCAAAGCTAGAGTCTTTAGGGGGCGGCGGCCTCAGTCCCCCCTGTTGAGCAGGTCCTCTATGTAGGCGTCCAGCTCATCGTCTGTGTTGATGTCGATGTCCTGGAGGAGGCGGAGGAATCAGTTAGAGGGCAGTTTACCTTTTAGTTCACCTTAAACAATCAGTTAGAGAGCAGTTTACCTTTTAGTTCACCTTAAACAATCAGTTAGAGAGCAGTTTACCTTTTAGTTCACCTTAAACAATCAGTTAGAGAGCACTTTACCTTTTAGTTCACCTTAAACAATCAGTTAGAGAGCAGTTTACCTTTTAGTTCACCTTAAACAATCAGTTAGAGAGCAGTTTACCTTTTAGTTCACCTTAAACATTCAGTTAGAGAGCAGTTTACCTTTTAGTTCACCTGAAACAATCAGTTAGAGAGGAGTTTACCTTTTAGTTCACCTTAAACAATCAGTTAGAGAGCAGTTTACCTTTTAGTTCACCTTAAACAATCAGTTAGAGAGCAGTTTACCTTTTAGTTCACCTTAAACAATCAGTTAGAGAGGAGTTTACCTTTTAGTTCACCTGAAACAATAAGTTAGAGAGCACTTTACCTTTTAGTTCACCTTAAACAATCAGTTAGAGAGCACTTTACCTTTTAGTTCCTGTTAACCCTGCGTTCACACCAAAAGATGCAAAAAGTTGACGCGCAGCACGACCCCATTCAAAGTGAATGTAGAGACGCGTTGCTGCTTTGCTGCCGCAGCATTTGCTGCCGAGAAAACCGGCAGCAAAATTTGATTTGCGGCGCGGCAAAATCTGATTTGCAGCGCGGCATGCTCGTGCCCGCTGCCGGGCACGGGCGGCGGGCGCGTTCACGTATTTTGCAGCGCGTCAAATGCTGCTTAAGTTGAAATATTTCAACTTTTCGGCAGCAAACGTGTGTGATGACAGCCAATCAGCGTTCAACACAATGGCACTGAGGCGTTGCCACTGAGTGACATGCCGTAACAGCCAATCAGTGTTACTCCCTTGGAGTGACCTAGAGTTCACTACCGTTACATTTATTTAGTAACTCGAAAAAACCCACAAATCAGCATTCTGTAGTGTAGTTGTGTTTACAGTTAAACTAAACTATGAGTATGCTAAAGGGCTAGAATAACAACCCCAAACAAAACCCAGTTGGGTGCCAGGCAGCACCAGCCTTCCAGGCTCCGAATGGTCTCATGAACCCATAAACGACGGGCATTCCGACGTCTCTCCCTCTTCCACAACAGGTAAAGACATGCAATGCTCGTAATGTCGGCCATGGTTGTGAATGAATTCAGAAGCACCGCGGGCAAAACTTGCCGTGCCGTGAAACTTCCCGCGCTGCAAAACTGCGGCGCAGCAAAACTTTTGCTGCGCGTCAAAACCTTTGCTGCGCCGCAAAACTTGATTTGCTGCGCCGCAAAACTTCGGCGTCAACGCGATCGGGCAGCAAATGCATCTTTTGGTGTGAACGCAGGGTTAAAGGTACTGCTACTACAAGGTTAAAGGTCAAACATACTGTTTACTGGGAGAATGGTTCGGCTTCAAAGGGATTCTTGGTATTTTGCAGTTCATCTATACTACTAATGTTCGTGAGTTTTACATGGTTTTAAACTATTTTTGTTTATTTTGATTCCATCTACCAATAAACGGTTTTGTTTGTCATTCTTCCAGCAGCCACTTGGGGCTCCGCCCCTTCAGGCTCCTCCCTCCCCCTCAGGCTCCTCCCCCTCCGGCTCCTCCCCTTCTGGCTCCTCCCCCTTCTGGCTCCTCCCCATCAGGCTCCTCCCCCCCGTCTCCCAGAGGTGCCCCCCCTCCCCTCTGAGCCCAGACTTTACCTCTTGCACTTTCTGCAGCAGAGAGACGATGTTGGCCCTCAGCTTCTGCAGCTTCTCGTCCGCCTCCTTGAGTTTGGTCTCGGCGTTGCTGCTCTTCTCCTCCACGGCCTTGGCTTTGGCGTCCGCCCGGCTCTGGTACGAGTTACACAGCGACTGCAGGCCCAGCTCGTACTGCTGGAAATACTCCTTCTGCAGGCAGAGGATGGGGTTAGGGGGGCCGGGACACTAGAGTACGGAGAGTGGTAACAGTGGTGGTAACAGTGGTGGTAACAGTGGTGGTAACAGTGGTAGTAACAGTGGTAGTAACAGTGGTGGTAACAGTGGTGGTAACAGTGGTGGTAACAGTGGTATTAACAGTGGTAGTAACAGTGGTAGTAGTAGCAGCAGTAGTAACAGTAGTAGTATAGTAGCAGTAGAAGTACGGTAGCGGTAGTAGTGATAACAGTAGTAGTATAGCAGGAGTAGTGGTAGGAACAGTAGTGTAGTAGCCGTCATGGTAGTAGTAGTAGTAGTAGTGGTACACAAATAGATACATTTAAATAAGAGTAAATAATACGAAAAAATAAATTAACAATACCATTACTAATCCACAATCTGACCATCAGTCTTAGTAAGACTGCTAGTCTTACAATCTGACTAGTCCCCCACTAGTTCTACTGGGGGACTAGTCAGGTGGTTCGGGGGACGTCCTGAGATCAGAGCCTGAGAACCAAGATGGCGGCCGGGGGCGGAGCTCACCAGAGGGAACGCCACCAGTTCCTCCGCCGTCATACCGTTCACATCGTCCTTAGGGATCCGGAAATCAGGAGGGAAGAAGTAACGCAACATCGTCCTGCAGAGAGGGGACAGAGAGGAGACAGACAGAGTAAACACAGACAGAGAGAGAGAGAGAGACAGAGAGACAGACACAGACAGTAAGAGAGGAGACAGAGAGAGTGAACACACAGAGACAGAGAGAGAAAGAGACAGAGAGAGAGAGAGGAGACAGAGAGGAGACAGAGAGAAGACAGAGAGGAGACAGAGAGAGAGAGGAGACAGAGAGAGAGAGGAGACAGAGAGAGAGAGGAGACAGAGAGAGAGAGGAGACAGAGAGAGAGAGAGGAGACAGAGAGAGTGAGACAGAGAGGAGACAGAGACAGAGACACACACAGCGAGAGAGAACACAGAGACAGGGCGAGAGAGAGGAGACAGAGAAGAGACAGAGAGAGACAGAGAGATTGAACACACAGAGACAGAGCAAGAGAGAGAGACAGAGAGACGGAGAGAGAGACAGAGAGGAGACAGGGCAAGAGAGAGAGAGAGAGAGAGAGAGAGAGAGAGAGAGAGAGAGAGAGAGAGAGAGAGAGAGAGAGAGAGAGAGAGAGAGAGAGAGTGACAGAGAGAGCCCAAGGATACCAAAACAGCCCTCATCACTTGGACCGTCCCTCCTCTCCCTCTCTGAACCCCAGCCCAGCGTTGCCATGACGCCCCGGATGCTGACCTCATCATGGAGACCATGCTGCCGGTGACCTCGCGGCTGGTCCCCGGCTGGGTGGTGTCGGGCTCCATGCGGGCGGGGCCCTTCTCCGCCTCCTGCTGGGTGTCGGGCGTCTGGGAGACGGGCGACGCCGGCCGCATTAACCGCACGTCCTCCCCCCCCTTAAACACCCTACACACACACACACACACACACACACACACACACACACACACACACACACACACACACACACACACACACACACACACACACACACACACACACACGGTATGATCATTACAGGTATGACATGTAATCATTCATCCACAGGTTAAGTTGATGAACGATGATTGATGATGAATGAACAATACTGACCGAAGCACACGGTACCGACCAGCATATCGACCGCAGCCACAGACCTCAGGGGGGAAACAGTATTCAAGATAGGGGGGAGAATAAATTGCAACGTATCAATTACACTTATTTTTTGGCCATCTCAACCAGCCAGGAAGCCGTATTAATAAACAACACTGTAGCGGAGAAGGACAACGTGAAAAGTAAAGTAAAATGTACTACGATAAAAAAAAATGCAAACAAATTACTTTAATGAACTATTGTAAGGACTGCGCCCCTAGCTCCTTAAGATTGGAGTCAAATCGTCCGGATAAAGTAATATAATACAGATAAAGTAATATAATACAGATAAAGTAATATAACACAACTTTGTCACTAGATATCATTCTCGTCTCTGTTGGCGTTTACGAGGCAGGATGGCGAGTGGAGCTCCGACTACTGACCCACGTCCGATCCGCCCCTCCGCTCGGTCATCCACTGGCCAGACGTCCAGAACCGCTCGGGGTCACGAGAGGTCAACGTCCTGTAGGCGGAGTCAACGGCCGGCGGCACCCCGAGAGACTGCGGAGCGCCGTGATTGGTTAACGAACAAACTGCTTCACGATCCAATTAAACACAATATTCACTAATAACTATTACAGTTATCACTATTATTATTACTGCACTTGTGTCCCCAGACGGTCACTAGTGGAACAGTGTGCAGCTCAAAGAGCAGAGAGGTGAATCGATCAGTATCACACCTGGATGACCTTGGCCGCTCCGTCGGTCATGGCCAGAGGACAGGTGAACAGACCGGACAACGGGGAGTAGAGGAACAGCTTACTCACCTGGTGGACGCGACTACAGACAGACAGACAGGCAGGCAGGCAGGTAGACAGAGAGAAGGAGAGACCGAGAAAGAGACAGACAGAGAGACAGAGAGAAGGACAGAGAGACAGACTGAGAGACAGACAGAGAGACAGACAGACAGACAGACAGACAGACAGACAGACAGACAGACAGACAGACAGACAGACAGACAGACAGACAGACAGACAGACAGACAGAGAGAAGGAGAGACAGACGTGGCCATGATAACTAGGATATTTTATACGGTGTAACCTCAGACTAGAGTTTCACACTGGACCCGTTCATAAAGGGATGCAAATCTGAATTTAAATATCAGATGTACCTTCTTCATCCCGGATGGGAAACATGGGAATCACTGCAGAACGTACCGAGCAGTAATACAAAAGAGCAACATGTAAACGATAGTTTGATTCCCCTGACCTCCATTCACCACACGACCTCTCGTAGCCGATGGCGACCAGCCCCTCGCTGGCAGACAGCTCTTTCATGCGCTGCCAGGCGGGCGAGGTCACGATGTGGTCCACCCTTCTACCCCAAGGGTCAAAGGGGACGAGCCTGGGGGGGTTGACCTCACACTCTCGCCCCCAGGCGTCCACCTCACCTGAGATCCTCTCCCCAAACGCCTGCAGGTCTGAGAACACGGCCTGCTGGAGACACACGTCAGAGCATCTAGCCTCATCCTTTGTGTTACTCATCACTTACTGACTACATGAACGTTTCCAATGTGTTGACCACACTATTCAAACACTGCCTAGCCTTCAGCAGCGTCTGATCCTTACCTGGTGTGGCAGGTGTCTCCTGAGATACCTCCCTAACAGAGGGTCTTCTAGAAAGGGGTTCTTCAGCTGAGGCTGGGCCAGGAAGAACAGACCGGTCCTGGATCTGGAGAACAGCGGGGGGGCGTGGGGGTCCCGGGCGGCGGCCTCGTCGGGGGCAGAGGTCCCTGGCTGGACGGCGCTGACCCCTCTGACCTGCAGGGCGGGTCTACAGGTGGGCTGACCCGGGAAGAGGAACCGCAGCCAGGCTGCACTCGTGTTGTGGTTCAGACGCATCGACCCGGCGGACATGTTGGTCAAAGCTGAGAGGGAGAGGGAGAGAGAGAGAGAGAGAGAGAGAGAGAGAGAGAGAGAGAGAGAGAGAGAGAGAGAGAGAGAGAGACTGTCTGACTTACTTTTTTTGGCAGTTTTGGTATGGTGATACCAGTTTGTGTAGGACATCTACTAGTTATGTATTATCTGCTCATCAAGTTGCTTATTCCTTTTTCTAGTGTGAACTGAACCGCTGTCGACAGAAGCCACAACCTCATCCTGTTGGTGGCCGACGGGGATTCATCACCCAACGGCCATCCTGGGTCTAAACGCCAGCTGGCCAATGGGCGTTCATCAACAAGCGACCATCTTGGATGCCAAAATGCCAGCTGACCACGACATTTGTGTGTTTGTGCGTCTCCTGTGTTTGTGTGTATAACAGGGAAATAAAGAACCACACATGATTCACACAGCCATCGTACGCGAAAACTGTGTTTTCCAGTGTTTTCATTTGGCTCAATCACACCTTGATAACCCGAAATAACAACTACATATTAACTACGAAACCAGTCCGTCACTTCAGACTTTCACACTGTTTGTCCCTGGCACAAAAAGGCTACCCATAATGCACCATCACTTATAAAGTGACATTGTTAACTGCCACGGCACATTTTAGATCTGTTTCGCTGTTTGTTTTTCTCTGTGCTGGCATTGACTGTGTTGTCTCTGAATAGTGAACCTGTTGGTCTGGTCCGTCTGCCCCACCCCGAGTCACATGATGCAGCGGCTTCATGAGGTTAGAGTCTGTGAGTTAAGCCTTTGGAACTACGTTACTAACTACTACTACTACTACTATTGGCTGAAGTAGGAAGTGGAGATTGATGATGGAAGCAGGTGTGACGGAAGAATGAGGTACATTGGCGTCAAGTGGCCACTAGATGGGGCTGTTGGACCGCGTAGCAGGACGCGGCGTGACACAGGGTTAACTCGATATTAAATCACAAAACATAGCCTACTAGCACACATGCCCTGGGCATACAGGGAGCGGGTTGTTTTTGTGAAGACTGTAAAGAAAAATACAACCCTCAGAAATAGTCAAGACATGTCAATTGTTTTTGTATAGCTCTTAATCCCAGTTACAGTGTTTTGTTAAATATTGTGTTTCTTACTTTTTAAAACAAATCATCATATTTGAATTACAGCGCATGAATGCACCCAAAGCCAGAGTGTGAAAGTTGAAACGACAGCGAACCGTGTGTCCGTGGGGGCGGAGCCAGGTGGTAGGGGCGGAGCCAGGTGTTAGGGGAGGAGCCAGAGGAGAGGACGTCATGTTCAAGAAACGAAACTTAAGGATCATAGAAACCAAACCAAAGGCATCCAACGTAGAAGCAGTTCTCTCTTTCAGGTTGAAAGAAGCATTTTGGAAAACATCGTCTGACACAGAAACCACAACAAGGTGAGTAAATCAGCACAACTTTGAGAAAAAGTTTGAACCTCTCTTCCCCTTATGGAATTAGAACAATAATGGAATATCTCAATACATGAACCTTGTCTTCTAGGATGGCCTCTGCTAACACTTCCTGGTCTGAAGAGAACTTTTCCTGTCCCATCTGTCTGGATGTGTTCAGCAGCCCAGTTTCCACACCGTGTGGACACAACTTCTGCAGAACCTGCATTAATAAATTCTGGGATGAACAAGTCCAGTGCAAATGTCCTATTTGTAACAAGATTTTCGACACTAGACCTGATCCACAGGTCAATATCCTTGTATCAGAGATGGCTGATCAGTTTAGAACGACCGTACGAGTAAAGGAGCAGCCTTGTGTTGAAACAGGAGAAGTTCCCTGTGACGTCTGCACTGGGACCCAGATGAAGGCTGTGAAGTCCTGCCTAGTGTGTCTTATCTCTTACTGCCAAACCCACCTGGAGCCACATCAGAGAGTCGCAGGCCTGAAGAAACATCGGCTGGTCGAGCCTATGGACCGTCTGGAAGACAGGATGTGTAAGAAACACTATCAACTTCTGGAGCTCTTCTGCCAGACTGAACAGGAGTGTGTGTGTCAGTACTGCACAGAGACGGACCACAAGTCCCATCCTGTTGTACCTCTGAAGGAGGAATATGAAGTGAAGACGGCCCTGCTGGGGAAGATAGAGGCTGAAGTTCAGCAGATGATCCAGGAGAGAAAACTAAAGATTAAGGAGATAAAAGACAAGGTTGAATTTAGCAAGAAAGACGCAGACGGAGTGATAGCCGATGGTGGGCAGGTCTTCACTGCTTTGATGCGTCGCGTTGAAAAGTGCAGAGATGATTTCAACCAAACAGTTAAAGAGAGACTGAAAACCACAGAGAAACAAGCTGAAGACCTCATCAAAGAGCTGGAGCAGGAAATAGAAGATCTGACCAATAGAAGCTCAGAGGTGAAGCCACTCTCACACACTAAAGACCACCTCCACTTCCTCCAGGCCTTCAGAACCCTGAAGGATCCTCCACCCACCAGGGACTGGACCACGGTGGAGGTCCGTCCTCCGTCATACGCAGGGACCTTGAGGAGATCCCTGGATCAGCTGGAGGAGACACTGAACATGGAGATGAAGAAGCTGTGTGCTGATGCTGAACTGAAGAGGGTCCAGCAGTATGAAGTGGATGTGACTCTGGATCCTGATACAGCTCATCCCCAGCTCATCCTGTCTGAGGATGGGAAACAAGTACATAATGGAGGTGTAAAGAAGAAACTCCCAGACAACCCTAAGAGATTTACAATGTATACATTTGTTCTCACGAGGCAGAGCTTCTCCTCAGGGAGATTTTACTTTGAGGTCCAGGTTAAAGACAAGACTGCATGGTGGTTAGGAGTGGCCAGAGAGTCCATCGACAGAAGAGGTTGGACAGGGTTAAACCCGGAGACGGGTTACTGGACTCTGGACTACTACAATGATAAGTTGGTATTTAGAGACAACCCTTCTGTCCGTCTCCCTCTGAGAGCTGAGAAGGTGGGGGTGTTTGTTGATTATGATGAAGGTCTGGTCTCCTTCTATGATGTGGAAGCCAGGGTTCATATCTACTCTGCTACTGGCTGCACCTTCACTGAGCCTCTCTATCCATTCTTCCATCCAGGTCCACATCAAAAAGTTACAAACTCTGCCCCCCTGATCATCTCACCTGTCAATCAAACAGACTAGGCCTTTTGTTTGATAATAAAATAAACAAACAACCAAAATAACTAATGTTTCCTGAATGGGAATCTCTACCATGGGAGATCTGAGAGAACTGCATTCATATCGTAATATTCACTGTTAATTAACAAAAGGTAACAAAATGTAACTTACACTGTGTACTATAAAAAAATATGTTTCATTATAATTGATTAGACTACTCTTTAATGTTCAATGACTTATTTCTGATCGTTTCAAAAGTTCAAAGTGTAAAATGTTATTATTATTATTATTGTTATTTTGATAGGGTTATGGTTAAGGGTTAACCCTAACAACTAGTGACAAGAAAGTCCTCTTGGAGGGTGACCGTGAGATAGTCTCCCATTACCACTACAGTGCGTTTTAAATAGCTGTGCTCGGTGAGAAATATAATAATTATAACTTTTTGGTGAATCGAAAAGCGCCTTAAACTGTGTACATAACCATGTTGGCCCTTTAACGTTGCGTCTGGGTTAAGGAGCGACAACAACACACTACGACGTCCTTCAGAAATATTCTTCTTAGTTTACATGTTAACATCTGTACCGAATACAATACTAAACAATTCAAAAACAATGAACTACGAAACGACAAAGTCTTACCGTCTGTTGTTTTCCTTTCCTCCGGGGTCCGCTTCGTACCTTCAAAGTAAAAGTTCGACCTACTCGCCAAGTCCTGCTTCTCACCCAGGAAGGCGGTCAAAGGTCACCGCAGGGCCCATTAACCTTTTATTGTTGAATAAGGATGTCTAACTAATAATGATGAATTGCATTTGGGATACAACTTTTATAAAGAATCATTTACATGTTTACAAAGGACAGGAACGCTATGTGGGCGATGAACCAGGTTTATTATTTCATGTAAAGAGTTTAAAAAACCCTCTCTGGTGAGGGCCCCTCTCTGGTGAGGGCCCCTCTCTGAGGAGGGCCCCTCTCTGAGGAGGGCCCCTCTCTGGTGGGCCCCTCTCTGGTGAGGGCCCCTCTCTGGTGGGTTGAGGGCCCCTCTCTGGTGGGCTGAGGGCCCCTCTCTGGTGAGGGCCCCTCTCTGGTGGGCTGAGGGCCCCTCTCTGGTGGGCTGGGGGCCCCTCTCTGGTGGGCTGAGGGCCCCTCTCTGGGGGGCTGAGGGCCCCTCTCTGGTGGGCTGAGGGCCCCTCTCTGATGAGGGCCCCTCTCTGGGGGGCTGAGGGCCCCTCTCTGGGGGGCTGGGGGCCCCTCTCTGGTGGGCTGAGGGCCCCTCTCTGGTGGGCTGAGGGCCCCTCTCTGGGGGGCTGAGGGCCCCTCTCTGGTGGGCTGAGGGCCCCTCTCTGGGGGGCTGAGGGCCCTCAGGAGAACCAAAGCTAGAGTCTTTAGGGGGCGGCGGCCTCAGTCCCCCCTGTTGAGCAGGTCCTCTATGTAGGCGTCCAGCTCATCGTCTGTGGTGATGTCGATGTCCTGGAGGAGGTGGAGGAATCAGTTAGAGAGGAGTTTACCTTTTAGTTCACCTTAAACAATCAGTTAGAGAGCAGTTTACCTTTTAGTTCACCTTAAACAATCAGTTAGAGAGGAGTTTACCTTTTAGTTCACCTTAAACAATCAGTTAGAGAGCACTTTACCTTTTAGTTCACCTTAAACAATCAGTTAGAGAGGAGTTTACCTTTTAGTTCACCTTAAACAATCAGTTAGAGAGCACTTTACCTTTTAGTTCACCTTAAACAATCAGTTAGAGAGCAGTTTACCTTTTAGTTCACCTTAAACAATCAGTTAGAGAGCACTTTACCTTTTAGTTCACCTTAAACAATCAGTTAGAGAGCACTTTACCTTTTAGTTCACCTTAAACAATCAGTTAGAGAGCAGTTTACCTTTTAGTTCACCTGAAACAATCAGTTAGAGAGGAGTTTACCTTTTAGTTCACCTTAAACAATAAGTTAGAGAGCAGTTTACCTTTTAGTTCACCTGAAACAATCAGTTAGAGAGGAGTTTACCTTTTAGTTCACCTTAAACAATCAGTTAGAGAGCAGTTTACCTTTTAGTTCACCTTAAACAATCAGTTAGAGAGCAGTTTACCTTTTAGTTCACCTTAAACAATCAGTTAGAGAGCAGTTTACCTTTTAGTTCCTGTTAAAAACATAATATTACTAGGGGACTTCAACATACACATGGACAAAATCAGTAATCCCCTCACAAGTGAATTTACATCCTGCTTGGATAGTTTTGGACTGAAGCAACATATTCATTTCCCCACTCATTCCAAAGGACATGTTCTGGACTTGGTATGTTGTTCTGGTGTCACTCCTCTTGCCTGTACTGCTGCTGAACTCCCCATTTCCGACCACATGTTTATATCTTTTACTGTCAACCTTACACTTTCCATTACAAACTTGCCCCGTGTTATATCATTCCGCAACATTAAGAACATTAATTTAAATACACTCTCTACTGGTATCAACTCCCTCCCCAGCACTGACAGTCTGTCCTCCACCTACAATCTGGTTTCACATTACAACAACAGTCTTCATGATCTTCTTAACACCCTGGCTCCCCTTAAATCCCGCTCTGTTTCCTTCACTCACTCTGCCCCATGGTATACCACTGAACTACGCAAACTCAAGGCGAAAGGCCGTCAACTGGAACGCCTCTGCAAGAAAACTGGACTTGTTATATATAAAGAAATATATCACAACCACATTCTTCACTACAAGGACACTCTTTCTACAGCCAAATCTACCCACTACACCAATTTGATCAGTTCAGGTGACGGAAATACACGGGCCCTGTCCACTGTCAACAAACTCTTACGACCACCGGACTCCATTGCTCCCCATCTATACTCAACTGATTATTGCAACTCCTTAATGTCATTCTTCACCACCAAAATAGAAAAGATTCACCAGCAACTGACCCCTAACATCACCCACATTCCGTCTTTTTCCACTTTCTCCGCCCCTGTCTCCCGTCTACTCTCAAGCTTCACACTTCCCTCTGCTGTGGAAATCTCTGTCCTCATCCGGAAATCCAAACCATCCACCTGCCAGCTGGACCCTATCCCTACTGTTTTAGTTAAAGGCTGCCTACCATCTCTTTCCCCCCTAATAACGTCCATCATACACTCCTCCCTCAGCTCCGGCCTCGTACTAACCCTAACCCTAACCCTAACCCTAACCCATACTCAAGACACCTGGTGCTGACCCCAATAACCTCAACAACTTCAGTCCTATCTCAAATCTCCCTTTCATATCAAAAATTCTGGAAAAAACAATAGCATCTCAGGTTCAAGCTCACCTATCCTTCAATAATCTTTACGAACAATTTCCATCTGGTTTCCGCCCCCTCCACAGCACAGAGACAGCCCTGGTTAAAATCACCAATGACCTTCTCATGGCAGCAGACTCCGGACACCTCACTATTCTCATCCGCCTTGATCTGAGTTTGGCCTTCGACACCATTTCACACAACATCCTCCTTGACAGACTGGCCTCCGTTGGTATCACTGACACACCCCTGCACTGGTTTAAATCATATCTTTCCGGCCGTACTCAGTTCATCCAACTCAAAACTTTCAAATCACAGTCACTTCCAGTCACTACTGGTGTTCCCCAGGGTTCTGTTCTAGGCCCCCTCCTGTTCATCATTTATCTACTTCCACTTGGCCATATTTTCCGTAAATATAACATTAATTTTCACTGCTATGCGGATGACACCCAGCTCTACATATCCACCAAGCCCACTTCTACCCTTCCTCCCACCTCCCTCTCCGATTGCCTACAAGAAAGAAAATCCTGGTTCACCTGCAACTTTCTCAAACTCAACAGCAATAAAACAGAAGTCCTCCTCATCGGCACCAAATCAACCCTCACAAAACCTGGCAGCTTTTCCATCACTATCGACAACACCTCAGTCTCCCCCTCCCCTCAGGTTAAGAGTCTGGGTGTCATCCTCGACAGCACACTATCATTCCAAGCACACATCAATAACATCACCAGGTCTGCCTACTACCATCTACGCAACATCAACCGCCTCCGCCCATCCCTCACACCCCATAGCACAGCCATCCTTGTTCACACCCTGGTCACTTCCCGCATCGATTACTGTAACTCCCTCCTCTTCGGTCTCCCCCTCAAGTCCATCTGCAAACTCCAACTGGTCCAGAACTCTGCCGCCCGCATCATCACCAGAACCCCCTCCATTAATCACATCACCCCTGTTCTTCAGCAGCTTCACTGGCTCCCGGTCAAAACCCGCATCCACTTCAAGATTCTGCTCCTCACCTTCAAGGCCCTCCACAACCTCGCCCCTCCATACATCTGTGAACTCCTACACACCAACACACCCACCCGCACTCTCCGGTCCTCCTCTTCCATTCAATTCACTGCGCCTCCCGCCCGCCTGGTTACCATGGGGTCCAGAGCCTTCAGCAGATCTGCCCCCCACCTCTGGAACACCCTCCCACCTGACATCCGTAATTCCGACACTCTTTCCATTTTTAAGTCCCTTCTCAAAACACATATTTTTAAACTGACATATTCCATCTAACCCATTTCACCCCACTTATGTAAATTGTTCAATGTATCTTGTTCTTGTGTTTTACATGATTGTTGATTTTGTTTTTTGTTTTTAAACTGCCCTGTAAGGTGACCTTGGGTGCTTTGAAAGGCGCCATCAAATAAAATGAATTATTATTAATAAAGGTACTGCTACTACAAGGTTAAAGGTCAAACATACTTTTTACGGGGAGAATGGTTTGGCTTTCAGAAGGGATTCTTGGTATTTTGCAGTATATCTATACTATTAATGTTCATGAGTTTTACAAAAACACAATTCATCCATCCATACAGCTCATTATAAAGGTTTTAAACTATTTTTCTTATTTTGATTTGATCTACCAATAAACAGATTTGTTTTTCATTCTTCCAGCAGCCACTTGGGGCTCCTCCCCCTTCAGGCACCTCCTCCATTGGGACACGGGGTAGGTGACAAGCTGGGGCGAAGCAAGCGGTAGTCAGACAGCCGAGGGTTCAGCGTCAGGCAGACTGTCAGACAGTCAAGGATTCGGCGACAGGTAGGCAGAGTGACGGACGGAGAACTACGGAGAACTGCCAAACCCACCTGGAGCCACATCAGAGAGTCACAGTCCTGAAGAAACATCGGCTGGTTGAGCCTATGGACCGTCTGGAAGACAGGATGTGTAAGAAACACGACCGACTTCTGGAGCTCTTCTGCAGAACTGAACAGGAGTGTGTGTGTCAGTTCTGCACAGAGACAGACCACAAGTCCCATCCTGTTGTACCTCTAAAGGAGGAATATGAAGTGAAGACGGCCCAGCTGGGGAAGATAGAGGCTGAAGTTCAGCAGATAATCCAGGAGAGAAAACTAAAGATTAAGGAGATAAAAGACAGCAGAATTTAGCAAGAAAGACGCAGACGGAGTGATAGCCGATGGTGGGCAGGTCTTCACTGCTTTGATGCGTCGCGTTGAAAAGTGCAGAGATGATTTCAACCAAACAGTTAAAGAGAGACTGAAAACCACAGAGAAACAAGCTGAAGACCTCATCAAAGAGCTGGAGCAGGAAATAGAAGATCTGACCAATAGAAGCTCAGAGGTGAAGGAGCTCTCACACACTGAAGACCACCTCCACTTCTTCCAGGCCTTCAGATCCCTGAAGGACCCTCCACCCACCAGGGACTGGACCACGGTGGAGGTCCGTCCTCCGTCATACGTAGGGACCTTGAGGAGATCCCTGGATCAGCTGGGGAAGACACTGAACATGGAGATGAAGAAGCTGCGTGATGCTGAACTGAAGAGGGTCCAGCAGTATGAAGTGGATGTGACTCTGGATCCTGATACAGCTAATGTCTGGCTCATCCTGTCTGAGGATGGGAAACAAGTACATCATGGAGGTGTGTGGAAGAGTCTCCCAGACAACCCTAAGAGATTTAGCTTGTTTACACTTGTTGTTCTCACGAGGCAGAGCTTCTCCTCAGGGAGATTTTACTTTGAGATCCAGGTTAAAGACAAGACTGAATGGCGTTTAGGAGTGGCCAGAGAGTCCATTGACAGAAGCGGTGGGACCAGGTGGACCCCTGAGACGGGTTACTGGACTCTTCTCTACAACAACTATGGGTTGGTATTTAATGATGACCCTGCTGTCCGTCTCCCTCTGAGAGCTGGGCTCCAGAAGGTGGGGGTGTTTGTTGATTATGATGAGGGTCTGGTCTCCTTCTATGATGTGGAAGCCAGGGTTCATATCTACTCTGCTACTGGCTGCAACTTCAGTGAGCCTCTCTATCCAATCTTCCATCCAGGTTCATGTCAAAAAGGTACAAACTCTGCCCCCCTGATCATCTCACCTGTCAATCAAACAGACTAGGACTTTTGTTTGATAATAAAATAAACAGACAACCAAAATAACTAATGTTTCCTGAATGGGAATCTCTACCATGGGAGATCTGAGAGAACTGCATTCATATCGTACTATTCACTGTTAATTAACAACAAATTGTAACAAAATGCAACTTACACTGTGTACTATAAAAAAATATGAATCAATGTAACTGGTTAGACTATTCTTTAACGTTCAATGACTTCTTTCTGATCGTTTTTTAAATACAATTAGGTTAGTTGAAAGTGTAAAATGTTATTATTATTATTATTATTTTTATAGGGTTATGGTTAAGGCTTAACTCTAACAATTAGTGACAAAGACAAGTCCTCTTGGAGGGTGACCGTGAGATAGTCTCCCATTACCACTACAGTGCGTTTTAAATAGTTGTGCTCGGTGAGAAATATAATAATTATAACTTTTTGGTGAATCGAAAAGCGCCTCAAACTGGGTGCATAACCATGTCGGCCATTTAACGTTCTCATTAGCGGCTGCGCTAAGGAGCGACAACAACACACTACGCCGTGCATCAGAAATATTCTTCTTACTTTACATATGAGCATCTGTATCGAATACAATACTAAACAATTCAAAAACAATTAACTAATTAGCACTAACGCAACGAAACGACAAAGTCCTACCGTCTCTGTTGTTTTCCTTTCCTCTGGGGTCCGCTTCGTACCTTCAAAGTAAAAGTTCAACCTACTCGCCAAATCAAGCATCTGACCCGGGAAGGCGGTCAAAGGTCACCGCAGGGACCGAGTAGGGGGTGGGAGCCCGGGGCCCCGCCCATAAACCTTTCAGTGTTGAATAAGGATGTCTAACTAAAAATAATGATGAAATGTATTTGGGATACAACTTTTATAAAGAATCATTTACATGTTTAGAAAGGACAGGAACGCCATGTGGCCGATGAACCAGGTTTATTATTTCATGTAGAGTTTTCATGTAAAAAGACTGAAAACACATGCAGCGCCTAATAAATTTTTTTTCATGACTTTAAAAATCTGACTGAGAGAAGAACTTGGGCACTGAAAGGGTGAGCAAACAGAAGAGTTCCCCAGAGAGCAACCTGGAGACAGAGACACACTGATAAAACCCAGTACAGGTCTGGTGCTCCAGGTGGCCACAGGACCACGACTTTAAAGGAGAGAAACTTAGTGTTTCATCACAGACTGGATCCTCTTTCTATATTTAGAGATATATATATATATTGGCAAGTCAGATGATCCTTAATTGGTTGAAGATCAAACAGATATTGTGATCAATGTTGAAACCGAAGCCTCTGAACACAAGACAACTCTCAGAACCAACGAGCAGGAGCCAACGATTCAAACGTTAACAAACATATGTGGATATAAAAGTAGGGGAACACAAACCCCCGTTACCGTGGAGACGTCCCCACAGGACCGCACAGACCCCGCCCACAACGGAAAGTCAAATAAAAAGAACCATGGAGGCTGAAACCATCAAGAACCGGCAGAGAGCGAAATGAAAGACATTTATACGGTCCTGAGGGCCCCTCTGTGATGGGCTGAGGGCCCCTCTCTGATGAGGGCCCCTCTCTGGTGGGCTGAGGGCCCCTCTCTGATAAGGGCCCCTCTCTGGTGGGCTGAGGGCCCCTCTCTGGTGAGGGCCCCTCTCTGGGGGGCTGAGGGCCCCTCTCTGGTGGGCTGGTGGCCCCTCTCTGGTGAGGGCCCCTCTCTGATGGGCTGAGGGCCCCTCTCTTGGGGGCTGAGGGCCCCTCTCTGGGGGGCTGAGGGCCTCTCTCTGGTGGGCTGAGGGCCCCTCTCTGGTGAGGGCCCCTCTCTGGTGAGGGCCCCTCTCTGGTGAGGGCCCCTCTCTGGTGGGCTGAGGGCCCCTCTCTGATGAGGGCCCCTCTTTGGGGGGCTGAGGCCCTTTCTCTGGTGGGCTGAGGGCCCCTCTCTGATGAGGGGTTGCAGTTCATCTATACTATTAATGTTCGTGAGTTTTACAAAAAGACAATTGATCCATCCATACAGATCATTATAAGGATGTAGAAATGGTTTCAAAATTTTTTGTTTATTTTGATTCCATCTACCAATAAACGGTTTTGTTTGTCATTCTTCCAGCAGCCACTTGGGGCTCCGCCCCTTCAGGCTCCTCCCTCCCCTTCAGGCTCCTCCCCCCTCCGACTCCTCCCCCTTCGGGCTCCTCCCCCTCAGGCTCCTCCCCCCGTCTCCCAGAGGTGCCCCCCCCTCCCCTCTGAGCCCAGACTTTACCTCTTGCAGTTTCTGCAGCAGAGAGACGATGTTGGCCCTCAGCTTCTGCAGCTTCTCGTCCGCCTCCTTGAGTTTGGTCTCGGCGTTGCTGCTCTTCTCCTCCACGGCCTTGGCTTTGGCGTCCGCCCGGCTCTGGTACGAGTTACACAGCGACTGCAGGCCCAGCTCGTACTGCTGGAAATACTCCTTCTGCAACCAGAGGATGGGGTTAGGGGGGACGGGCCACTAGAGTACGGAGAGTAGTAACAGTGGTAGTAACAGTGGTAGTAACAGTGGTAGTAACAGTAGTAGTAACAGTGGTAGTAACAGTAGTAGTAGTAGCAGCAGTAGTAACAGTGGTAGTAACAGTGGTAGTAACAGTGGTAGTAACAGTGGTAGTAACAGTGGTAGTAGTAGCAGCAGTAGTAGTAACAGTAGTAGTATAGTAGAAGTACGGTAGCGGTAGTAGTGATAACAGTAGTAGTATAGCAGGAGTAGTGGTAGGAACAGTAGTGTAGTAGCCGTCATGGTAGTAGTAGTAGCAGGGGCGCCGCTAGGGATTTTGGGCCCCATGAAAAGAATGAAACTTAGTGTCATTATTTTTTCTGTATTATAATTTCATCATCATTAGGGGCCTCTCTGGGCCCCCCTCCATCATGGGCCCCTAGAATCCGTCTCCTTTACCCCCCCTTTTCGGCGCCCCTGAGTAGTAGTAGTAGTAGTACACAAATGGATACATTTAAATAAAATAAATAATACGAAAAAATAATGAACTATCCCATTACTAATTCCCAATCTGACCATCAGTCTTGGTACATATCCTAGTTCTACTGGGGGACTAGTCAGGTGGTTCGGGGGGCGTCCTGAGATCAGAGCCTTGCCTGAGAACCAAGATGGCGGCCGGGGGCGGAGCTCACCAGAGGGAACGCCACCAGTTCCTCCGCCGTCATACCGTTCACATCGTCCTTAGGGATCCGGAAATCAGGAGGGAAGAAGTAACGCAACATCAGAGAGAGAGAGAGAGAGAGAGAGAGAGAGACTTATTTTTTTGGGCTGTGTTGTTGGTAATACCTGTCTGTGTTTGTGCGTTACCTGTGTTTGTGTGTATAAAGAACCATTGATGATTCACACAGCCATCGTACCAAAAAGTGTTTTCCACTGTTTTCATTTTGCTCAATCACACCTTGATAACCTCTCCGGGAACCGTCACCTTATCGTGGTGGAGAGGTTTGCGTGTCCCTGTGAACCTGAGAGCTGTGTTGTCTGGAGCCTTGTGCTCCTGGTAGGGTCTCTCATGGCAGAGTGGTCTCAGGTGAGGGGCCAGACTAAGAATGGTTCAAAAAACTCCAATGAATAACGGTAAAAGAGGAGATGTGACCCGGCCCGGAGGAAGCCCGGGGCCCCCGTCTGGAGCCAGGCCCAGACGGAGGGCTCGATGGCGAGCGCCTGGTGGCCGGGTTTGCCACGGAGCCCGGTCGGGCACAGCCCGAACAAACTACGTGGCACCCCCCCTCTCTTCATCCCATGGGCCCACCACCTGTGGGAAGACCCGTTGGGGTCGGGTGCGCAGCCACATGGGTGGCAGCGAAGGTCAGGGGTCTCGACGGACCAGACCCGGGCGGCAGAAGCTGGCTCTGGGGACGTGGAACGTCACCTCGCAGTGGGGAAAGGAACCGGAGCTTGTGAGGGAGGTGGAGCGCTATCAGTTAGATCTGGTGGGGCTTACCTCCACGCACAGTCTCAGCTCTGGTACCGTACTCCTGGATAAGGGTTGGACTCTATTCTTCTCCGGAGTTGCCGAGGGCGTGAGGCGCCGGGCGGGTGTGGGGATACTCATAAATCCCCGGCTGAGCGCCGCGGTGTTGGAGTTTACCCCGGTAGACGAGAGGGTCGCCTCCCTGCGCCTAAGGGTTGTAGGGGGGAAAACTCTGACTGTTGTTTGTGCGTATGCACCAAACAGCAGCTCAGAGTACTCGGCCTTCTTGGAGACCCTGAATGGAGTCCTGTATGGGGCTCCAGTAGGGGACTCCGTAGTTCTGCTGGGAGACTTCAAC
The DNA here is from genome assembly GCF_902167405.1 of Gadus morhua. Lineage (NCBI taxonomy): Eukaryota > Metazoa > Chordata > Actinopteri > Gadiformes > Gadidae > Gadus > Gadus morhua. The sequence goes on along the minus strand of NC_044058.1, from coordinate 29,438,221 downwards.
GCCCACATGGGCAACGATGGAGACACTTGGAGAAGCGTGGTGGGGAGGAACGGCCTCCCTGATCTAAACCCGAGCGGTCGTTTGTTATTGGACTTCTGTGCTAGTCATGGATTATCCATAACAAACACCATGTTCGAACATAAGGGTGCTCATAAGTGTACCTGGTACCAGAGTACCCTAGGCCAAAGATCGATGATCGATTTCGTGATCGTGTCATCTGATCTGAGGCCGCATGTTTTGGACACTCGGGTAAAGAGAGGGGCGGAACTGTTAGCCGACCACCATCTGGTTGTGAGTTGGATCAGGGAATGGGGGAAATTTCCGGATAGACCTGGTAAGCCCAAACGAGTAGTGCGGGTGAACTGGGAACGTCTGGAGGAGGCCCCCGTCCTAGGTATCTTCAACTCACACCTCCGGCGGAGCTTTTCTGGCATTCCTGTGGAGGTTGGGGGCATTGAGCCGGAGTGGGCGGTGTTCAAAGCCTCCATTGCTGAAGCTGCGGTGGCTAGCTGTGGCCTCAGGGTCTTAGGCTCCTCAAGGGGCGGTAACCCTCGGACACCGTGGTGGACACCGGTGGTCAGGGAAGCCGTCCGACTGAAGAAGGAGGCCTTCCGGGATATGATATCCTGGAGGACTCCTGACTCGGTTGCAAGGTACCGACAGGCTCGAAGGGCTGCAGCGGCTGCCGTGTCGGAGGCTAAGCAGCGGGTGTGGGAGAAGTTCGGAGAGGCCATGGAGAAGGACTTTCGGTCGGCACCAAAGTGTTTCTGGAAGACTATCCGGCACCTCAGGAGGGGGAAACGGGGAACCATCCAAGCTGTGTACAGTAAGGATGGGACTCTGTTGACCTCAACTGAGGAGGTCGTCGGACGTTGGAAGGAACACTTTGAGGAACTCCTGAATCCGAATAACACGCCCTCTATGTTGGAGGCAGAGCTCGAGGTTGATGGTGTTTCGTTGTCAATTTCCCTGGTGGAGGTCACTGAGGTAGTCAAACATCTCCGCAGTGGCAAAGCCCCAGGGATTGATGAGATCCAGCCAGAAATGCTAAAGGCTCTGGGTGTTGAGGGGCTGTCATGGTTGACACGCCTATTCAACATCGCGTGGGAGTCGGGTACAGTGCCAAAGGAGTGGCAAACCGGGGGGGTGGTTCCCCTGTTCAAAAAGGGGGACCAGAGAGTGTGTGCCAATTACCGGGGTATCACACTTCTCAGCCTCCCTGGTAAAGTCTACTCCAAGGTGCTGGAAAGGAGGGTTCGGCCGATCGTCGAACCTCAGATTGAAGAGGAACAATGCGGTTTTCGCCCCGGACGTGGAACTACGGACCAGCTCTTCACTCTCGCAAGGATCCTGGAGGGGGCCTGGGAGTATGCCCATCTGGTCTACATGTGTTTTGTGGATCTGGAGAAGGCGTATGACCGGGTCCCCCGGGAGAAACTGTGGGAGGTGCTGCGGGAGTATGGGGTAAGGGGGTCTATCCTCAGGGCCATCCAATCTTTGTACTCCCAAAGCGAGAGCTGTGTTCGTGTTCTCGGCAGCCAGTCAGTTTCGTTCTCAGTGGGTGCTGGTCTCCGCCAGGGCTGCGCCTTGTCACCAATCCTGTTTGTGATATACATGGACAGGATATCGAGGCGTAGTCGTGGTGGGGAGGGGTTGCAGTTCGGTGGTCTGAGGATCTCATCACTGCTTTTTGCAGATGATGTGGTCCTCATTGGATCATCGGCCTGTTACCTTCAGCACTCACTGGATCGGCTGGCGGCCGAGTGTGAAGCGGCTGGGATGAGGATCTGCACCGCCAAATCTGAGGCCATGACTCTTAGCAGGAAACCGGTGGATTGCTTACTCCGGGTAGGAAATGAGTCCTTAGCCCAAGTGAAGGAGTTCAAGTACCTCGGGGTCTTGTTCGCGAGTGAGGGTACTATGGAGTGTGAGATTGGCCGGAGAATCGGAGCAGCGGGGGCGGTATTGCGTTCGCTTTACCGCACCGTTGTAACGAAAAGAGAGCTGAGCCGCAAGGCAAAGCTCTCGATCTACCGGTCGATCTTCGTTCCTATCCTCACCTATGGTCATGAGGGCTGGGTGATGACCGAAAGGACGAGATCGCGGGTACAAGCGGCCGAGATGAGTTTTCTCAGAAGGGTGGCTGGCATCTCCCTTAGGGATAGGGTGAGAAGCTCAGCCATCCGTGAGGAACTCGGATTAGAGCCGCTGCTCCTTTACTTAGAAAGGAGTCAGTTGAGGTGGTTCGGGCATCTGGTAAGGATGCCCACTGGGCGCCTTCCTTGGGAGGTGTTTCAGGCACGTCCAGTGGGGAGGAGACCTCGGGGAAGACCCAGGACTAGGTGGAGAGATTATATCTCAACACTGGCCTGGGAACGCCTCGGGATCCCCCCGTCAGAGCTGGTCAATGTGGCCCGGGAAAGGGAAGTCTGGGGCCCCCTGCTTGAGCTGCTCCCCCCGCGACCCGACCCTGGATAAGCGGATGACGATGAGATGAGATGAGATGACACCTTGATAACCCTAAATAACAACTAGAACTAAACTACGAAACAAGTCCGGCACTTCAGACTTTCACACTGTTTGTCCCTGGCACATAAAGGCCACCCATAATGTACCATTAGTTATAAAGTTACATTGTTAACTGCCACGGCACATTTTAGATTTGTTTTGCTGTTTGTTTTTCTCTGTGCTGTTATTGACTGTGTTGTCTCTGAATAGGGAACCTGTTGGTCTGGTCCGTCTGCCCCACCCCGATTCACATGATGCAGCTGTTCTATAAGGTTAGATTGTGGGAGTAAAGCCTTAAGTAACTACCAGGGTTAACTCACTGTTGAATCACAAAACATACTAGCACATATACCCTGGGCATACAGGGATCGGGTTGTTTTTATGAAGACTAGAAAGAAAAATACCAGCCTCAGGAAAAGTTGAGTCAAGTGAATTGTTTTGGTATTGCTCTTAATCCCAGTTACAGTGGAAAATCCCCATTAAATCACAAAATGATTTACATATTTGAATTGTAACGCATGAACGCACCCAAAGCCAGGGTGTGTCCGTGGGGGCGGAGCCAGCTTTTAGGGGAGGAGCCAGAGGAGAGGACGTCTTGTTCAGGAAACTAAACTTAAGAATCATAGCAACCAAAGGCATCCAACGTTGAAGCAGTTCTCTCTTTCAGGAGGAAAGAAGCATTTTGGAAAACATCGTCTGACACAGAAACCACAACAAGGTGAGTAAATCAGCACAACTTTGAGAAAAAGTTTGAACCTCCCTCCCCTTATGGAATTAGAACAATAATGGAATATCTCAATACATGAACCTTGTCTTCTAGGATGGCCTCTGCTAACCCTTCCTGGTCTGAAGAGAACTTTTCCTGTCCCATCTGTCTGGATGTGTTCAGCAGCCCAGTTTCCACACCGTGTGGACACAACTTCTGCGGAACCTGCATTAATAAATTCTGGGATGAACAAGTCCAGTGCAAATGTCCTATTTGTAACCAGATTTTCGACACTAGACCTGATCCACAGGTCAATATCTTTGTATCAGAGATGGCTGATCTGTTTAGAACGACCTTACGAGTAAAGGAGCAGCCTTGTTTTGAACCAGGAGAAGTTCCCTGTGACGTCTGCACTCGGACCCAGCTGAAGGCCGTGAAGTCCTACCTAATGTGTTTTACATCTTACTGCCAAACCCACCTGGAGCCACATCAGAGAGTCTCAGGCCTGAAGAAACATCGGCTGGTCGAGCCTATGGACCGTCTGGAAGACAGGATGTGTAAGAAACACATTAAAGACCTCCTCCAATTCTTCCAGGCCTTCAGATCCCTGAAGGATCCTCCACCCACCAGGGACTGGACCACGGTGGAGGTCCGTCCTCTGTCATACGTAGGGACCTTGATGAGATCCCTGGATCAGCTGGAGGAGACACTGAACATGGAGATGAAGAAGCTGCCTGATGATGAACTGAGGAGGGTCCAGCAGTATGAAGTGGATGTGACTCTGGATCCTGATACAGCTGCTCCCCAGCTCATCCTGTCTGAGGATGGGAAACAAGTACATGATGGAGCTGTAGTGAGGAAACTCCCACACAACCCTAAGAGATTTAATTTTTTGTCAACATATGTTGTTCTCACGAGGCAGAGCTTCTCCTCAGGGAGATTTTACTTTGAGGTCCAGGTTAAAGACAAGACTGCATGGGGGTTTGGAGTGGCCAGAGAGTCCATAGACAGAAAAGGTTGGACAGAGTTAACCCCTGAGACGGGTTACTGGACTCTGGACTACTACAAGGAAGTGTTGGTATTTAGTGATGACCCTTCTGTCCGTCTCCCTCTGAGAGCTGAGCTCCAGAAGGTGGGGGTGTTTGTTGATTATGATGAGGGTCTGGTCTCCTTCTATGATGTGGAAGCCAGGGTTCATATCTACTCTGCTACTGGCTGTGCCTTCACTGAGCCTCTCTATCCAATCTTCCGTCCAGGTTCACGTCAAGAAGGTACAAACTCTGCCCCCCTGATCATCTCACCTGTCAATCAAACAGACTAGGACTTCTGTTTGATAATAAAATAACCAAACAACCAAAATAACTAATGTTTCCTGAATGGGATTCTCTACCATTGGAGATCTGAGAGAACTGCATTCATATCGTACTATTCACTGTTAATTAACAACAAAATGTATTAAGCCAATTACATTGTAGGCTACTATAAAAAAATATGTATCATTAAAACTGGTTAGACTACTCTTAAATGTTCGATGTCTTTTATCTGATCATTTTTTAAATACAATTAGGTTAGCTGAAAGTGTAAAATGTTATTTTTATTAGTATTTTGATAAAACTCTGTTTAACCATTCAGAAACGCCACAGACAGTTGGTTTTTTCCATGACCTAGCAATGCACCTTTTAGCCTCCAGCAGACACATACCAATTAAAGTTTTTTATCTTTAGTCATCACAAAATTATTAGGGTAAATATTTAGGATACATAGCTTAGGATCAGTAGGCATCACCTTTCCAATAATACGGCCAATAACGTTCAGTACCCCTCTCCAAAAGCGTGCAACCTGTGGACAGCTCCACATACAATGAAACAGTGACCCCTTCTGCTGGCTACATTTAAAGCACGTGTCGGGAATATTGGGGTTAAAGGGGCGCAGCTTGACCGGAGTAATGTACTGTCTACTGAGCCATTTATATTGTAACAGTATAGAATGTGTGTTAACAGATTGTTTTTTTACCAAAGAGCAGGCTTCTGACCATTCTTCCTCTGATACATTTTCATCTAAATCCATATTCCAGGCCCGTAAAATATTATTTGAAGACTCCTTAGATCCACTAACAAACAAATTGTCAATCACAGACACCTGCCCCCTAGCTCTAAAATATTTTAAAGTGACATCTTCCAAAATGGACAAGGGGGGGAGCGCCAGGCTATTACACTGCTTGGATAGAAGACATTTCTGATTTGGAGATATTTAAAGAAATGTTTTGTAGGAATGCCATATTTGGATTTAAGATCTTCAAATTACATGAATACAGATTCATTGTACAAATCAGATATTTTAGCTAGACTTTTGGAGGATCAAAGTTTAAAACCCGGGTCTGCCCTACCTGGGTGAAAGTTATCATTACCAAAAATGGGTGAGAATTGGGAAAGCCTTTTTGTCATACCCCAGTAATCAATGGCAATATGCCAAATCTTTATCGTATTTTTCAAAAAAGGATTTTTGATATTTAAGAAGCTTTTTTTTATCTGCCGAATACATGTATAAATGCAATGGCACTGTGATATTCTGGGATTCCATTGCAACCCATGCTGGGGGGTGGTCATTCACAAAATAAAACATACCAGCCCTAATTTGCGCTGCCCAAAAGTACAAAAGGAAATTCGGAAATTGCAGCCCACCTCTGTCATATGGCAAATACAACAAGGAAAGTCTGAGTCTAGGACGTTTGTTATTCCAAATGAAGTTTGTGAAAATGTTGTTAAGCAATTTAAAGAAGGAAGGAGCAGGAGAGAGTGGAATTGACTGGAAGAGGTATAAAAATTTACTCAAAATCGACATTTTCAGGACATTAATGCGTCCGATTAAGGATATGGGTAATTTTGTCGATCTATTTATCAATTGTGTGACGTGATCCACAAGCAATGTTCCCTCTAAGCTGCGCAGTGCGCAATCGCGCACCACTCCCCCATTCTCTGCGCACAGCAAATTTATGCAGCGCATAAAATTAAATCTAACCTGAACTGTAAATAAAATAAACGCATAACAATTTATTCTGTACCATTTTGCAATGCAACTCAGTGAGTGACAGGTGACAGTAAAACAATGACTAACACTGTGTCCAGCCAATGACATGATGCGGCTCACGTGTATTTACATCACGGAGCAAATCAATGCGCTTTATGCGTACGTGCCTCTGTTTAGCATGTTAGCATGTAGCTGATGTTGCGGCGGCGATGGCGAAACGAACGGGTAGTAGCACATCCACTCACGAAGGCAAAAAGAAATGCGGTTCTTTTAAGATGGAATGGCTGTCGGAGTATGTGCGAACAGAAGAAAAAGAGGTGAAACTGGATGAGATTTCTTATTTTTCGAGCGAGAAAGGGCTGCTCTGCAAAACATGCTGTTAAGCCAAAGTAACGGGCGAGTTTTCGGAGGGAAAAATGTGGACTGAATGGAAGTTGGACTACCTCAAGCGTCACATTCAGCAGAAAGTAATTTGAATGCTGTTGGAATTGTACGAAGGCGCAATATGGGAATGGGGATCGGTACATTATTGCAGGAGAGCACAAAAGATCGAGAGAAGAGGAACGAGCTGTCACACAAAAATAAATCCAACCCAGAGCAAGTAACAATTCTCATCGACAATACTCTACTCCCCATCAAAATGAATGCATCAATGCTGTCGGTTCAACAAATCCAAGATCACATGGCAAAGTATGTGAGTATACCAGAAGGATGGCGAAGCAAAAATTATGCCTTTGAATTTGTGAACTCAATCAATGAGATCCGCAATGTTAAAAATGCACCCTGGCATACCCTGATAGTAGATGAGAGCACAGACATAACAGTGCACAAAATGCTAGTCCTATATATTAAATACAGGGTTTATACAGAAATTCTTGAGTTGAATTTACTACCTTTTAATACCATTTTTAATACCTTCACCATATTTTTTAAAACCAGCACGACTTCAAGAGAGAGACCATAGGAGTTGGATTAATGTCCCAACGGGACTTGGTCCCGTTTTTAATCAATATGTCACAAAGTAGACATAGACAGAGAGTGTCAGAGAGAGAGAGTTTTTGTGTCCAGTGTTGAAGTTAAGTTATAATTACCTTATTATATTATAAGGTTTTGCATGAAATAGTACCGCGTAGTACTGTGGTACACACAACACTAGCCGTGTTTACATGGACACTTCTGATCCGATTTGATTTCTAAATCTGAATAGATCTATTCCTATCATGCAATCAGAATGTACTGTATATAGGCCTATGGCATTTACAAAAGTGGTAAGCTTACGTTCGTATATCTCTCGCACACAACCGTTGTGTTGGTCTGGACTTATATGATATGTAAGGGATAATGTCATAGTACAGAACGCCGGTCATTATCGGGTAAATAAGCCCAGACAGGGCGAACCGGACCGCGATGTGAAGCGAAGGTGTCTTGCTACGCCCTGAAGGGTATTCTTTTCGATAATGACCTGCGACGTTCTATACATTATTACACGGCTCCATGCCAAAACAGCAGAGAAATAGTCCGCCAAAGACGTTGACTTCGCTTAGAAACCGGACACGCTGGGGTTGATAAGTTACCAGACTTACGGAGGTGAGAAGTAAGACGTGAATCAGGCAAAAAATCCACTTTCCTTGACAGTGGTCAAGTTAAAAAGTAGCCGAACCAACCCCAAACCAATCGGAATATACATGTCGACTACAGCAGACTACACCACTTCTTCTATTCCGCATGGAATTCTATTCAGATCAGAGAATTGTATTCCGATTGAGCCGTATACATGTTAACTTTTTATTCTGATTGAGCTGTTCTTCCACTTCTAACCGGATCAGTAGTGTCCATGTAAACGCGGCTGTCTACCGGTCACACCGGTCTCAAGGTAACGTCAAAATCCATACCGTAGCGCAAATTCACACCAGTGTACTTTCTATAGAGGGATTATCAGTCTATGTCGCTCCCCGATCTACAAGCCTGTCATAGGCAGAAAGAGACGAGAGCGACAAGAGCCGCAATCATGTCTTGTTGTGTGTTTTAATAAGACTGATTATCCCATTTATTCTACTTCTTGCTTGCCAACATAATAAAACAATTCAAATACTTCACTGATCATGCTTTTTCTTATTCGTATTGCATGCTTATTAAATGTATACTCTGAGTTAATCTCCCTCAAAAAGTACTCCCCTTTAATTACGATCGATCAAACAGGTTTTTTTCACCTCAAAGGGCATTATCCCGCTTATATCGGTAACTTGCCAAAGAAAAGGAATTAAGATCATTCATTCATTTTTCATGCGTTTTACAATCCAAATATAAAGTTTTTCACATGAATAGGACGGACCTTAGCTACGACTTGGGAGGTATTTTAGTCAGCTGAGCTAGAGAGCTAACGTTACATTTATAATTCGAAATTCGTCCCAGCCTTTATACCAAAGATACTATAGGGTCTATAGCATATAACCGCGTTTTCTGATTACAGTTTAATGTAACAGTAAGCTGACAACATTGCTAATTAACACCGCAACTGCAAATTAACCACACGGAGATAACCGTGGCAACCGGTCAAACAAATGTTCTTTTTTGCGATCATTCTTTAAAGATCGATTCCTCCAGCCAGAGGAGCAAGGTACGTTTTATTACTCTGTTTTCTGGGAATAATTGACATAAGCAGAAACCAAAAACCAGCCGTTTTTTCGTTTTTTCGTTTTGTCCAAAAAAACGAAAACCTAAATTTCAGTTTGTTTATTCGTTTTTTGTCAGAAATATTACTGTATTATAGACACTAGCAGACACAGAAGCTTGCCTGCTGACATTCTGTACTGATGGTGTTTACAGAATGCGAGTGCGTGTTATATTGAAAGCGAGGCTGGGTGTGCCTATGAATATAGGCTACAGTGAGTTTTTTAAGGTGCTGTACAAGCAAATCATATTGTCTACTCTGTACAGTGACAGGGAGTGTAAAGTAACCTACTTCATTCAATATCGAATAGGCTACTGTAGCCTACACTATGTACAAATGGTTTTCCTCTTTGCTCATGGCAGTTGTGACAGTCATTTAACGTGTCAGCAGGCAAGCTTCACTCATTCCAGGATGCATTATGCGTTGTCCTATAGCCTACTTGGAACAAGTTTTGGAATGGATCTATAGTAGCGTATAGAAATTTGCTCATAACAGGCCAGCTGGAATACAAAGCAAACTCTTTGTATTCCAGCTGGTTTTTTTGTGATGTTTTACGATGTTTCAATGTTGCGTTGGTAATGTGTTAGACAGCTTAGATGTTTTGTTAACCTGATTCCTATCCCAATCTGTTTAAGTAAAAGTGTGCTACTACTGCAAAATCTCTTTGCTTTTGTTTTTTTCTTTTCTTTAATGTGTTTGGAAATGACTTTTAATGATGTTAACTAGATCTCATAACTGGCCTAAACACATACAATTTGTATATACCCTATACCGTTTGACTATAAGACCTCTATAAGAATCTCCTCTGTGCAACTATTCATGTAGTCAGTCAATGATAACTAGTAGCATGAATATGAATTACAGTCCAAGCGGGTTAGGCAAGGCAAGGCAATTTTATTTTTATAACCCGTTTTTACAAACAGTTTGTCTCAAAGGGCTTTACATAGCATGAGCATCATAACAACATCCTCTTCCCTTAAACCCTCACATCGACCAAGTAAAAACTCCCAGGACATCCCAGGGGAAAAATTGCAGTTGGTTCAGACTGGGGATGGAGCTGTGGAGAATATGTGGAAACACAGAGAGACTGCGAGACGCCAAGGCCAAACTACAAGGTGCGAAAGGTGAGGGGGGGGGGGGGGGGGGGGGGCTGTACTTAAATTTAGTTAGAGTGTCTGCCTCTCTGACCCATGGGGAGAGCTGGTTCCACAGTAAAGGAGCCCAGTAACTGAATGCTCTACTTCCCAGTCTGTTTTTAGAGATACTGGGAGTCACTAACAGACCTGCATTCTGGGAGCCAATAAAAATCGTTGATAAGTCATAATAAAAATAATGACTCATTATTGTGCATTTAAAGATGTATATTATTACATTACAGCATTATTTGGGGATGACAATACAAGACTTCCATGAATGTGCATTTGAAGGAGAGTTTGCTTTGTATTCCAGCTGGCAAATTTCTATAGGCTACTAAAGATCCATTTCAAAACACGTTCCAAGTAGGCTATAGGACAAAGCATAATACATCCTGGAATGAGTGAAGCTTGCCTGCTGACATGTTAAAATGACTGCCACAACTGCCATGAGCAAAGAGCAAAACCATATATTAATATGTAACTGCATACAAATTTGTCCACAGACATGGTGACTAATGTATGATAGTAGGCATTATTGGCCCTTAACACTAATATTCAGAAACAACACTGCCTCAAAAGGATATTGGCCTAAGCAATACCAGTAGAGGCATATACTTTCCCCTGAACTTTTAAACGTTGCAAACGTGCAAAACATATATTATATTTAATAATATATGTTGTACTGTACCCCCTACTCACTTCCACCAATGCAAAGCGAACAGAACTGAGTAGGGGAGGGCGTAGCCCAACTAGTTTGTGACAGACCCAGAGGAACTCAACGCAAATTAAATGTGAACATGTATTGAGGCTTTAATAAAATCCCAAACGATTTTGAAATTTCACCCGGACGCATTTGATTCCTACCCTTCCACTGTTAAATAGCGGCCCAAATTGGTGGACGCTATCCTGGTAATTTCTCTGCGTGAGAAATACGAAGTGTGGCGTGTGAGCGTGTGGATGGCTCCGTGTCTCACGGAGAGCCCTGCGCAATGTGCAGCTGTCAGAAATGTGTTGTAATCACTTGTATTCCTCATAGCTCTCAGGCTGTGAGGAAATCAGCAGCCCGCGAACGCAGCTCCTTTGATGTGAACGCGCACAGAGCGCATAGTTCAGAGCCGGACAATGATGTCGTAGTAAAGCCCTGGTCTATTCTGCATGTATTAACTGTGGCTGAACATCAACTGCACTGAAGTCATCATAACTTCATAAGTTCTCATTTTCAAATGATTATGAATACTATTATTGTTATTTGAAGCCGTGTCAGTCTTGACTGTGGGTGGTGTGGTCCTCTGTGTCTGCTAGTGTCTATAATACAGTAATATTTTTGTCGACATTATCAAACGGAAGAACTTTTATTATGAAGAGCACAGGGCAACGAAGCACGCTAGCCAATAAGAGGACCCGCCCATCGGCGGAAACCAGATATTGAGTGGTAAATTCGTTTCGCTCAGTAAGAACCAAAAAACAAATAAACAAACTGAAATTTTGATTTTCGTTTTTTTGACAAAACGAAGAAACGAATAGACGAACTGAAATTTAGATTTTCGTTTTCTTTTCAAAACGAAAAAACCGAAAAACGGCTTGTTTTCTGGTTTCTGCTTGCGTCAATTATTCCCAGAAAACAGAGTAATAAAACGTACCTTGCTCCCAGAGGTCCGAAAATTTGCATTTCCCCATTCTTTCAAATTACTCTGAACTAACAGAAGCGAACTCGCAAAGTGTGTATAAACCACCTGACGTCTCCGCCCGTTGCAGCAGTGTGAACTGCCCAGTTTTAGAACGTCGCAGCCCGTCTCGTCAAAAGGAGAGTTGCGACGCAAATCTTTGGTCTGAACAAGCCAGCCAGTTTGTTTCAGCGCACGCACCACGTGACATCATTGATATCTCTCAGGTCCTAATCGCAACATAAAAATAAATCCACGCAAGTTTTAGAAATTTTAGGAGATAGGCCTGAATAACACCAATTGAAAAACTCATAGACCTTGTTGGAAATGTAATACCTCGTCAGATGACGTTTATTACTTTTTAATACTTTTTAATGGCCTTAATTTGGGCTAATTTCATTTACTACCTTTTACTACCTTTAACAACCCCGCGGAAACCCTGAGGGAGGAACATGACGTCAACTATAAAACTGTTCGGCGGCATCATCCAGCTGACAGCATGCACTGCTCACGATATTGTGCAGGCAATCACTCAGTTTTACTCCCAGCATGGACTGGACTTTCAGAGAATGGTGATGCTGACCTCCGATGGCGCCTCAGTAATGCTAGGAAAGCACAAAGGAGTTGCAGCTCTATTAAAGCGGCAAATACCACACCTAACAGAACAACATGGCGTGGCCCATAGAGAGGACTTGGGCATTGATGATGCCTGGAAAGATGTGCCTTTGATGCGAGATGTGGAAACTCTTCTTAGAACTGTATATTCCACTTTCTCTCGGTCCACTGTGAAGAGGGCCAAAATCGAGGACCTAGCAAAGATTCTCGATGAGGATACATTGTCATTCAGGCCTCTGAGCGAAGTGCAATGGCTGTCGCGGCACCAAGCTGTGAATGCTGTTCTGAGGAACTACACTGTTCTTGAAGAATACTGCAAGAGACAATCCAGTGATAACAGAGATCCAGTGTCAATTTACTGCTGCAAAAAGCTGAGAGATTCAAAGTTCAAGGTTACTTTCACTGCTCTGGGAGATGTTTTGGGCGAGCTGGCACAACTCTGCCTTTCTTTTCAAAGACGCAGCCTGACTGTGATGGAAGGACACTGCTTTGCAAGAGCAAAGATTGAGAAGTTGCGTTCCCAATACCTGAACGATGAGAAGGATGTTCAGTGGGGTGAGCGTGTCAAAGAGGTGATGAGGACCTCATCAGCTGATGCCAGAAATACAGCTGAGATTACTCTTTTTATTCGTAAGCTCTGTGTTCACTTGGATGCTCGTTTTACAGAGGATGAATTAAAGGAGCTGTCTGCATTGGACATTGAAGCATTGAGCTCAGATATCAGCTTTGAGTATGGATCAACAGACATTGCTACACTGGCAAAGAAGTATGAGGCCATTCTCCACCACCCACATTCTATGGAGGCCACTAACAGTGAATATGCTGAATTCAAGTACATAATGAAGCAAAAACTGAAACAAGGGTCAATCAGCACATTCTCAGATATGGTGGCTGCAACACTTAGATGTGAGGAGCTAAAGGGGATCTCACAGCTTGTGGATATTTGTGGCACATTTCATGCATCCAGTGCAGATTGTGAGAGAGAAGTGGAGTGGAGAAGTGAGAAGGACAGACGGGAAAAATAGGGTGAAATATAAGTCCCAGATCAGCCCTAATTAAAAGTAATCTAACGGAAATTACTGCTGTTATTTGATTATTTTAATAAGCCCTTTAACTTGATGATCTCAGGTTTTTGTGTGTTAATTGGATCCCTCCTTGTCTGTGTCTGCTCTGTCTGCTGGTGGGTTTCCTGCTCTAGCTGGAGTCCCAGTGTGCAGACCTGGACCCAGAAGTGGCAGCAGTTCTCTGTGCACCTGGACCATCACAGCCTCAGCCTAGGCAGAGAAGTTCAAGTTCAAAAGTTTTATTTGTCCAACATGTTAGAAAATGTTCTTTGATTGAAGGAGGGGAGGGGGAGGGGAGGGGTTGGGAAGCTGTCTTAACTGTATCTTTTGTATCTTTAACTATACAGCTGGTCACTTTTATTTTTCTTCTGATGTACATACTAGCTCATGACAAACAAGATTTGTATTTTTCATTGTAAAATCACTTATATTAAAAGTAGTCTAACGAAAATTACTGCTGTCATTTGATTGTTTTAATAAGCCATGTAACGTTATGATCTTAGGTTTTGGACAGGTGTGATACTGGTGTGGCCACAGTGTGCATGTCTGATGTTGCTCACAGTGGTCCAAGTAATGCTCAGGGAGTTTGTGTGTATGCTCAGACACATGAAAAATTAGGGGGAACATTGTCCACACATAATTAGCTGAAATAATTTCGTCAATAGTAGGAGTAATTTCGACACCTAAATAAGTAAATCCCTGTTTTGACACAGTAAATGGTGTATCGATCGGAGGACTATTTCTCTCATTTTCTGTCAAAAACATTATCACTAATTTACTATTGTTTATTTTATAGCCTGAAAAGGTACCAAATGTTCTCATCAAATCCAGCAAGCTAGGTAGTGTTTTCTCCAATCTGGAACAAAATAAAATTACGTCATCCGCGTACAACGAGATACGATGTTCTATGTCTCCGACTTTAATTCCTGTAATGTCAGCATGCTTGCGAATTGCCATGGCAAGTGGCTCAATAGCCAGGACGAAGAGTAAGGGAGAGAGGGGGCAGCCCTGTCTCGTTCCACGATTAAGCCTAAATGGCGTTGACACAAGTCCATTAGTTAGAACTTCAGCTTGTGGGTTGGAGTACAAAAGCTGAACTCCTCCGAGGAAATGTACACCCACTCCAAATCTTTGCAGGACATCAAATAGGTATTGCCACTCTATCCTGTCAAAGGCCTGCTCTGCGTCCAATGACAGGACAGAGTGGGCAAGGAGGCCAGACTTTTCAAATAGAATATGAAGCAACCGCCTCGTATTGTGGAAGCCCTGTCTACCCTGTACAAATCCACTCTGGTCCAAATGGACCATTCGAGGTAAGACTCGTGCCAGCCTCCTCGCCAGCACTTTGCACAGAATCTTAAGGTCATTATTTAGAAGTGAGATCGGTCTATAAGACCCACACTGGGTTGGTGTCTTTCCAGGCTTCAGTAATAATGATATTATTGCTGTGTTTAGCGAAGAAGTGAGGGATCCCCCATCAAATGATTCCTTGTACATGTCAAGTAGGGGCGGTATTAATTTGGATTTAAATATTTTATATATTTCAATTGGAATTGCATCTGGCCCTGGTGTTTTAGCAACCCCCAAACCAGATATGGCCTCAGATATTTCCCCAGTCTCAAGGATGCGGTCTAAAGGGCCCAAAAATTCTTTATCTACCAGGTCAAAGTTTAGTGTATCCAAAAAGTATTTTTGCACACCTGGGGCCGAACCTGAGTATTCAGAGCCATATAAGTTTTGGTAGAAACATTGTGTCATTGACAAATGTGTCATTTATCTCCTTTGGGTCTGAAGTTGTATCTCCTTTATCTGTCAAGATGGAGTTTATTGCCCTCTCGGCTTGCATCTGCTTTATGCGCCAGGCAAGTAACTTACCCGCCCTCTCTCCCTGTTCATAATACGATTGCTTTAATCTCATCAAGCTTTTTGTCGCCTTATTTGTAGACAAAACATTATACTTTGCTTTCAGTTTGTTAAGTTCCATAATGAGTAGACGATCAGGATTTTAAAAAATGTTGCCCTCAGTTTCTTTAATTGCTTTTTCAAGTTTGTCCATTTCTAATCTCAGAGATTTATATTTAAAGCTGGTGAAACTAATCATTTGGCCTCTCAGGAAGGCTTTAAATGCTTCCAACCTCACAGATGCAGTTGTCTGGTCAGTGTTGATATCAAAATATAAATCTACTTGTCTCTATAAAGCTTGGGTCCCTAAACCAGATTGATTCTAAGCGCCACCTAGAGGGGGGCGGTGCCACATTCGAAAATGTAATAAGAAGCGAGGTTGGGGCGTGATCCGAGATTAGGATGCCAGCATTTTGACATTTTTGGAATCAACTCCGCTGAGACCAGATAATAATCAATTTTAGAAAATTTCTGATGAGTGCCGGAGTAACAAGAAAATGTTCTCTGGTTAGAATATCTATTTCTCCATACATCCACCAGATTAAAATCTTTTATGCACTGAAGCAGTTCTTTTCTAGTCAAGGGTGAGTGGTGTCAACACCGGTGGATTTATCTAATTCCGGTTGGAGAGTACAATTAAAGTCTCCACCTATAATATTTTGGCCAGGCAATGGAGCCAACATAAAGAAAAGCTGTCGAAAGAAGGTTGGATTATCTATATTTGTCCCACATACATTATCTAAATTTACTTTGACTGAAAGAAGTTCACATTCGATAATAAGGTATCTGCCACGTCTGTCTTCAGTGACACGTATAAGCTTAAAGGGCACAGATTTGTGTATAAGAGTTATTACCCCTCTTGAGTTTGAGCTAAAATAGGCTGAA
Organism: Gadus morhua; assembly: GCF_902167405.1. Taxonomy (NCBI): domain Eukaryota; kingdom Metazoa; phylum Chordata; class Actinopteri; order Gadiformes; family Gadidae; genus Gadus; species Gadus morhua. The sequence continues at coordinate 29,422,043 of NC_044058.1, read as the reverse complement.
AACACCTGACCAGGCCATCTTCTCCTCACCCTAATCACATCCTCTGAAGTCAAGTGAGTCTCCTGTAGGACAATTATTTTGGCTTTAAGCTGCCAGAGCCTGTTCATAACCTGTTTAAGCTTGACAATCTTATTTAGTCCTCTCACATTCCAGGGCGTGAACTGAAGATCAGAAGACATATCTGAGAATAATCAACACATTAATGCCCTGACAGGTATGCAAAGTGGCTGCAAACATAAAAAGAGAAAATAAAAAATGCCCAAGAGAAAGCAAAAGGCAAAAACAAATCCCCACACAACATCAAAGAGAAAATGAAAACAGAGTGTACTTCCCCAACTGAAATACACCCACCCATCCCAAAGTACACACTTCCAAAGGAGCTCTAACCTGAGCTCAATCATGGAACTGCGCTGATCTACCCGAGCAAGCGTCATAGGAGGAACAACAACATACCCGGCGATCAGCGTGGAACCCCCCCGTTAGCCTCCGTACTGCAATATTGCAGGCAGTAACAGCCAAGCAGTCAAAGTTTAACCTGAACCGTAAATACGTAGCGCCACATGAAAAAGAGAAAAGTAAAATGCTAACAATGCATAATACTATATGTCCTAATCAGCAGAGCTAGTCATGTGGCCAACGTGATAATGACCTATCAAAGGGACACTGTGTAATATTTTCAGTCATTTATTAACTCAAATCAACGTATTCATTCATAAATAAGTCCTCATTGGTGTAAAATTATCTCTGCCAAAAATCTCACTTATCCTCCTGAGCGAAGAATAATTAATATGTAGTCACATAGGACGGGTAACTTCATGGAGGCTTCCATGTTCTTCCGGTCTATGAACTGCCGAGAGGGACAAAAAGCATTATGTGGTACAGGTAATGCAAACACGTTTTCACTCTGAGCCAGCGTGAATGATGACTGAAATAATTCACTATCTTGCTCGTGGAATAATTACTCATACATCATTAGCTTACACTAATGATTCAATGCAGTTTGAAATAACGAACCTCATCATCACTCGAATGACTCGATGAGGTAGTATTGGATGTCATGACACAGCTTCTTGGCACATACTGCCCACCGTAGTTTTTGAACAAGCGAGCACTATTAGTTTGAGTCCTGAGTTAGAGGAATAAGGCCTTTGGTCTGGGTTAGAGTCCTAGAATCTGGGTTAGAGTCCTTGAATAGGAATTGCATTTCATTCAAGTGATTTGTTCATCTTTGCTAGTTTGACAATGTTGATACGTGTCCTGATATAACTTAAACGTTTGGTTTGCTCAGGGGTTTTGTTTTACGATTTATTGGACAAGGAGTGAAACCGTATTTGTATTGAATTCACTGGTGAGGTTACATGAATCGCTAGAGTTTTTTTTGTGCTATGTTGTTTTGATTCCCGCCGTGGAATCACAGATATTGTTTTTTTAATCTGAGAGGGAAAAAAGTGAGCAATCATCTGGTGTTGGCATACCGAGCTCCGTGGGAGACGTTTATTCATTCACACAAGGTTTATTGAGAACTATGATGACTGATTACTGATTACTGATATAAACATTTTCGAATCAAGCTATTTATTTTTGTATGATGGTTTCAATGACAATTACAAACCATAGTTGATTATTATTACTGTTGGAGGCTGTGACAATGCCTCCCCCATGACTGATACTGCACTTTTTCTTTGTTTCATGTTTCATCGTACCTGGGAGATCCAGGAGACACGGACACTTGTTGAGTCCTTGGGATGAGTCCTTGAACTGAACTGTGTCTGTGTTTGTCCTGACGCCCTACTACGAACTTTCATCCTCATCCCCCATCACACCTGCGGTGGCCATCAACTGGAAAATAACTCTGTTGCAACTGCTACTCAAAACCAACTGAGTCATGCAGTATTGTCTGTGATGTTGTTGTGCCAAGCAGAGGGAGGTGTCTGGACAGTTGACTTTCTTGATTCTTTAAATTTTTTATGTTTTGGTTTAATCATGAGTAACCTAATGAGTTTGTTATTTTCTTTATTATAGTGGCCTACACCTGGTTTACTTGTGTATGATTTGAATTTACTTGTCTATTGTCTTTTATGCTTTCTTTCATTGATTTAGTTAATTATTAATGGGTCACCAGTAAATACCCTGATTTCTCATTTTGTGGGTGATCTTTAAACTATGTTTAGTATGATCAAGAGGGAGGAATGTAGAATGTTAGTGTATTTTAGTGTCTCACTGTATTTGTATAAGGGTTAGAGTCCTGAGTTTTGTTTGTATTTGTATAAGGGTTAGAGTCCTGAGTTTGTAGAATAAGGCCTTTGGTCTGGGTTAGAGTCCTAGAATCTGGGTTAGAGTCCTTGAATAGGAATTGCATTTCATTCAAGTGATTTGTTCATCTTTGCTAGTTTGTCAATGTTGATACGTGTCCTGATATAACTTAAACGTTTGGTTTGCTCAGGGGTTTTGTTTTACGATTTATTGGACAAGGAGTGAAACCGTATTTGTATTGAATTCACTGGTGAGGTTACATGAATCGCTAGAGTTTTTTTTGTGCTATGTTGTTTTGATTCCCGCCGTGGAATCACAGATATTGTTTTTTTAATCTGAGAGGAAAAAAGTGAGCCATCATCTGGTGTTGGCATAACGAGCTCCGTGGGAGACGTTTATTCATTCACACAAGGTTTATTGAGAAATATGATGACTGATTACTGATTACTGATATAAACATTTTCGAATCAAGCTATTTATTTTTGTATGATGGTTTCAATGACAATTACAAACCATAGTTGATTATTATTACTGTTGGAGGCTGTGACAATGCCTCCCCCATGACTGATACTGCACTTTTTCTTTGTTTCATGTTTCATCGTACCTGGGAGATCCAGGAGACACGGACACTTGTTGAGTCCTTGGGATGAGTCCTTGAACTGAACTGTGTCTGTGTTTGTCCTGACGCCCTACTACGAACTTTCATCCTCATCCCCCATCACACCTGCGGTGGCCATCAACTGGAAAATAACTCTGTTGCAACTGCTACTCAAAACCAACTGAGTCATGCAGTATTGTCTGTGATGTTGTTGTGCCAAGCAGAGGGAGGTGTCTGGACAGTTGACTTTCTTGATTCTTTAAATTTTTTATGTTTTGGTTTAATCATGAGTAACCTAATGAGTTTGTTATTTTCTTTATTATAGTGGCCTACACCTGGTTTACTTGTGTATGAATTGAATTTACTTGTCTATTGCCTTTTATGCTTTCTTTCATTGATTTAGTTAATTATTAATGGGTCACCAGTAAATACCCTGATTTCTCATTTTGTGGGTGATCTTTAAACTATGTTTAGTATGATCAAGAGGGAGGAATGTAGAATGTTGGTGTATTTTAGTGTCTCACTGTATTTGTATAAGGGTTAGAGTCCTGAGTTTTGTTTGTATTTGTATAAGGGTTAGAGTCCTGAGTTTGTAGAATAAGGCCTTTGGTCTGGGTTAGAGTCCTAGAATCTGGGTTAGAGTCCTTGAATAGGAATTGCATTTCATTCAAGTGATTTGTTCATCTTTGCTAGTTTGTCAATGTTGATACGTGTCCTGATATAACTTAAACGTTTGGTTTGCTCAGGGGTTTTGTTTTACGATTTATTGGACAAGGAGTGAAACCGTATTTGTATTGAATTCACTGGTGAGGTTACATGAATCGCTAGAGTTTTTTTTGTGCTATGTTGTTTTGATTCCCGCCGTGGAATCACAGATATTGTTTTTTTAATCTGAGAGGGAAAAAAGTGAGCAATCATCTGGTGTTGGCATACCGAGCTCCGTGGGAGACGTTTATTTGTTTTTTCTAAGCAGCGATTGGTCGCTAGTTTTAGCTTTGCATAGGAAAAAAAAGATAGAAACAATGCCGAAAGGTAAAGGCAGAAAAGGAGGAAAAAGATAGCAATCAAAGTCCCAATGCGTCTGAACCAATTGAACAAGACCCCCAAACTAAACGCTGGCCAAAGGAATCGATCTGGATGGTTTTCAAAGCATGACCCCCCAAGAAGACTAGACGAAATGAACCTATCGGGTTGTCACTATTGTCTCAGTGTAAGCGCTACTTTATTAAGCATGTCAGCAACAAAAAGAGAGATGAATTGGAAAAGACAACTGCTATGAAAAAAAATAGAAAGCAAATCAAACTGCTTGCCGACGAAATTCGTTTCTTAAAGGATGAAGCGAACAAAGAGCAGAGGAAGTTGACAGACCTACTCACGACGCTGGTCAGACAAGGAGTGATAGCGGCCCACCCCCTCGACTCAGGGCCCTCTGAGGGGAGTGACCAAGGCAAAGGAGGAGGAACCTTGGGAGCCTATGGTCGCATGTACCCCACACTGCATTGTGTGGCCCAGTTGGGGAATACATCTTCTCTGGTGATTTACAAGAGTCGAGACACAGTGTTCTTTCAGACATCAACAGCTTTATAGGCGAGTACTAGGGCTGCACGATATGGGCAAAATATGATATCCCGATATTTTTGGGCTGAATGGCGATATACGATATATATCTCGATATTTTCTATAGAGTTGGTTAGATGTTTTTTTTCTAAGTCAAAAGCCACATGTGAGATGTTGCAAGCACTTTTATTAAAACATAGGTCAGTATGACTGCAACATGTGATTTTGTATCGTTATTTTCAACAGAATTGAATGAACATGTTAAAAAAAAAAGGGACGTTTTTCACCTTCACAAAATAATCACCTATGCAAAACATTATAAAGCTGTAGGTTACACACATTAGCTACCAATAAGAGCATTGGCTTCGTCGCATTGTCCTGTGTACTACGGTGAGGGTTTCAGTGCGCCGTAACTTTAATCCCCCGCCCCCTCCCTTCTCCGTTCCATTTGGGAACATGTTTGGTTTCATTTCGCTTGTTTCGTATATTTTAATTAATTAATTAAGAGCGTCACCAGAGGGCGCCCCCAACACATTTGCCGAGCGCCGGCCCTGGTTTCGGGGCAGAAGAAACTGTCGCGGCCGGTGATGCAGCAGCACAGCCACGGAGTATTACGCATTCATTATACTGCACTTTGTACCGCTGCTGTAAATGGTGGAACAGATTTGTCGTGCTTCCACTTTTAGTCGCAACGGTTTTGCTACACTCTCTACAGATGACCTGCAGCTGCTGCTCATCTGTTTTTTTTTAAACCCGAACTATTTCCACATTATGGAGCCGTTGTTTCTCCTCTTTGAAACAATTTCGTCTACCGCCGCTGTCTCGTTTTCTTTACGGGTATAATCCATGCTTGTTGTGTTGTGAGGGGGCGGGAATGAGGCGTCTTTGCACACGGCACGTTCGGAAAGACAGAGTGGGAGGGGTCGCACTCACAGTCTCCAATGCAAGCGCTGTAGACGCTTGAGGGGGAAACTGACCATTTTAACGCATATCGATATAAACGATATTGTCAAATCTTGTATCCCCGTGGAAATTATATCGATATATCGTACATAGCCGATATATCCTGCAGCCCTAGCGAGTACCCGGTCATCTGCAGTACTCCCCACGTGCCACAGAAGGGAAATCCATCTGCCCCACCTGACTATGCTAATTATGATGCGACCCCCAGATCCCACAACAATGTCTACATCCGAACCCCCCAATACAACAACCCCCCGCGGAGAGGTCTGGAGCAGTGACTAAGAATGAGTCACTCAATGGAGGATTTGATGACAACATACAACCACACATGAAGACCAAAGACGTGAAAGATGAAATAGTTAACCTCAGGCCCTTGAAGAAGATAGAAAGCGTGGAGGGACGCACAATCCTCTATGAACCCTCCGACCCGAAGGACATCGAAAGATGGAGTGCGGAAATGGACCACCCAAGGAGAGCAGGCCTACAGCCATGGATGAAATTGAAACAACTGATGCTTCTGTACGAACTCCACCCCTACGATGGCCTTGCTATATTGTTCAAACACCTGAGCGGCACTGAACGCACCCAGATTCGATACGATGTGGAAGATGCCGTAGGAGAAGACGGAATGAGACCAGGAAAGGGATGGGAGGCCATAAAGGCGTGGATCCAAAAACACTCCAGGGCACAAGTCAACTGGACAACAATCACTCGTTGTATGCAGAAGGAAGACGAGGGTCTGGACCAGTTCAATAAGCGCTTCTTCGAATGTTATTTGCTGTACTCAGGCCAAACTGAATATGATATGGACAACATCGACCAGTCACAGGACTTGCCTTTGAAGACCATGTATCTCCAGCAGGTACTGCCGGAGATCCGAAGGGGAGTGAAGACAAGGCTTCCCAGCTGGGACAACCGTAGCTGCACAATGGCAGAGATCAAGGAAGTCGGAGAAAAGGTGGATCGAGATGAAGAAGTCAGGATTCGATTCCTGGCTGACGAGAAGAAGGAAATAGCCAGGGACCGAGAAAGATTCCCCCAGTCCAACAGGGATAGAGAACGATTCACCCAGTCCGACAGGCAGAGAGAACCTCGACCATGCCACAACTGCGGACAAATTGGACACTGGATAAGAGAATGTAAAGCCCCTCGAAAGATGTACCGTGACCGCTCCAACGAGAAAGTAGGGGAAGAAAACCGCTCAGACAAAATGAGGGAACTATTGAAGAAGTTACAGGCGAAGAGTGTTGAAGAACTCAGCCGCATATGCGATTCAGTGTCGGAAACCAACAATAACACCAACTTGGAATGACACTCGTTAGATTTGGCACGCAAACTAACTGATACCTATGAGGGGCCGTTTAGGACATAACTAATTGAGACACTCTCACACACATACCTATGAAACACTCTTACACTCACTACTGAAACGCTCACACACTCACTACTGAAACACTCACACATACATACATACTCTTCTGAAACACTTACACATACATATGAGAAACACACGCATACATGCATACCTCTGTGGCATATACACATACATATGAAATGCTTACATTCATACAAGTGAAACATTTATACGTATCTATCTGAAACACTCATGCAAGCACATATTTGTATAAATGTTTCAAATGTATGAATACGTTTTTCAGTTATATGTATGTATGCTCTTACGTGAGGATGTGCAAGCGTTTCAGAAGAGTATGTATGTATGTGTGAGTGTTTCAGTAGTGACGGTGAGAGCGTTTCAATAGTGAATGTAAGAGTGTTTCATAGGTATGTGTGCATGAAATTCCAAGGTCAAGGTCGGCATTTAAACCGGAAGGCGGGAACAAAGAGTGCCGGTTTCTAAGCCAACGGTGAAGAGTGTGACATTTCAGTCACGCTCTTCACCGTTGGCTTAGATTGGCTGAAATGTCACGCTCTTCACCGTTGGCTTAGAAACCGGCACTCTTTGTTCCCGCCTTCCGGTTTAAATGCCGACCTTGACCTTGGAATTTCATGCACACATACCTATGAAACACTCTTACATTCACTATTGAAACGCTCTCACCGTCACTACTGAAATTACTGGTATGAATACTACATGTGAAACGCTTGCACATCCTCATGTAAGAGCATACATACATATAACTGAAAAACGTATTCATACATTTGAAACATTTATACAAATATGTGCTTGCATGAGTGTTTCAGATAGATACGTATAAATGTTTCACTTGCATGAATGTAAGCATTTCATATGTATGTGTATATGCCAAAGAGGTATGTATGTATGTGTGTGTGTTTCTCATATGTATGTGTAAGTGTTTCAGAAGAGTATGCATGTATGTGTGAGTGTTTCAGTAGTGAGTCTGTGAGCGTTTCAGTAGTGAGTGTAAGAGTGTTTCATAGGTATGTGTGTGAGAGTTTCTCAATTAGTTATGTCCTAAACGGCCCCTCATAGATACGGGGTGAAGAGTAGGGAGTGTTTGAGTGTTTGTTATTTTCATTCCTTTATTTTCACGAGAGGTTAGTCTTCGAAAGATGCTAGGACTTTTGTCACCGCCTATCTAAGTGAAAATTCATGTTGGTTCCTTCTTGACACAGCTGCTCAGCTTTAGAACATTTGTTTGTTTTGTTTTATTTTTGAACAAAGGTTCACTCATTCATTCATTCACACAAGGTTTATTGAGAACTATGATGACTGATTACTGATTACTGATATAACCATTTTCGAATCAAGCGATTTATTTTTGTATGATCGTTTCAATGACAATTACAAACCATAGCTGATTATTATTACTGTTGGAGGCTGTGACAATACCTCCCCCATGACTGATACTGCACTTTTTCTTTGTTTCATGTTTCATCGTACCTGGGAGATCCAGGAGACGAACTTTCATCCTCATCCCCCATCACACCTGCGGTGGCCATCAACTGGAAAATAACTCTGTTGCAACTGCTACTCAAAACCAACTGAGTCATGCAGTATTGTCTGTGATGTTGTTGTGCCAAGCAGAGGGAGGTGTCTGGACAGTTGACTTTCTTGATTCTTTAAATTTTTTATATTTTGGTTTAATCATGAGTAACCTAATGAGTTTGTTATTTTCTTTATTATAGTGGCCTACACCTGGTTTACTTGTGTATGATTTGAATTTACTTGTCTATTGCCTTTTATGCTTTCTTTCATTGATTTAGTTAATTATTAATGGGTCACCAGTAAATACACTGATCTCTCATTTTGTGGGTGATCTTTAAACTATGTTTAGTATGATCAAGAGCGAGGAATGTAGAATGTTGGTGTATTTTAGTGTCTCTCTGTTGTTCACATTTCTAGTCTAGGGACAGGCCAGGGCCTCTCATACTGATACAAGGTGTAGTGCCATTGTTAAGTCTCAACAAGGTTGAACCGACCTGGTCCTCCGGGACATAGCCAGGTCCAGATACCTTATCAGTGCTGAGAGTGCGTCTGTTTTCGTGTTATTCATATATCCCCTTTTTGTATAATAATCGCTCCAACCCTTTGGTTCGAGGAGAAGAGGGTCCGACAGCCAAGGAACAAGTCATCAAACGGCTCCTCAATGGGTCCACTATAGATTATTCAACCTAAGTCTGTATCTCGCTGTATTACATCCTGGAATAAACCATCTATTCAACCCTCTGATCCAACCTGTCAAGTTGCTTTGATTTCGACTTCAAGAATTACTACTACGACGAAAAATACACAACGCAGAGTCTGTCCGAACAGTTTAGAAATAAGCTGAAATCTAACAAATGCAATATACAATTGTACCACTAGATGGGAGTAATTTTTACACAGTGTCCCTTTAAATAATATGCCTTTTACCCACATTCTCCATGTTGCTGGCCCTTCAGTTCCTTCACAAAATCCTCCGCCGTCCTCACCGCGTCAAAAGTGTGGCGTTTCCCCTTGTAGGTGATCAATAGTGTAGCCGGGTGAGGGACTCCGTATCACAGGCTCGGGATGGAGAGGGCCGCCAAGTCTCTCTTCACTTGGTCGAAGGCTTTCCTACGTTTGAGAAGGTCAGCGGAGACGTCGGGAAAGAACATTATTCTCTGGTTGTCCAGCAGTATGGGTCCCTTCAGCCTGGCCACTCTCATGATTCGCGTCTTGCGGCGTAGTTCAGTAGCTTCATTATCACCACCCTGGGCCGTGCCGATTGCCCCGCCCTGTTAGCCATGCTGGCCTCGTTAGCTGTACCGAGCCTGTGTGCTCGCTCGATTATCAGGGGTCAGGGAAAAGTATCGGCACCAAGCACCTTCGGCAGCCATCCCTCAAGGAACATGCACATGTCAGTCCCTTCACTACCTTCGGGAACGCCCACCAGGCGCAGGTTGGACCGTCGACTGCGGTTTTCCAGATCGTCGACCTTGACCGCTAGCTCCTTAATAGTAGCCTTCATGGCCACGTTGTCCGCTAGCAGCGACGTGATGTCGTCTTGGTTGGTGCTAATTCGGTCCTCAGCCCCCGTTACACGGACTGTAATCGCCTTCACGTCAGCCTTCAGCCCTTGCATCGCATTTAGGAGCCCATCAAACCTCGCCACAAAGTCATCCTTCAACGCCCGAATTGCAGTCAGAATCTCGCTAGAATTAGTTGTGACGTTAGTCCCCGAGGCTGCTTCGCTAGCATTGCTAGTTTCCTCGTTAGATTGTTTCGAGGGAATCAGCGTGGCATCAAACTTCAAAAGTTTTTGCGTCTGCTTAGGTGTTTTTGATGCCATTGGAGCAGTCGTTATGTTTATGAAACTTTAATGCACAAGCTAATTAAGACTGCTTAGCTGCCCACTTTGAACAAATTCACCAGAGGGGCTCCGAAACACGACCGCTCAGCACTGTGCCATAACCGGAAGATTGACCATCAGTCTTGGTACATATACTAGTTCTACTGGGGGACTACAGTCAGGTGGTTCGGGGGACGTCCTGAGATCAGAGACTAGCCTGAGAACCAAGATGGACACCGGGGGCGGAGCTCACCAGAGGGAACGCCACCAGCTCCTCCGCCGTCATACCGTTCACATCGTCCTTAGGGATCCGGAAATCAGGAGGGAAGAAGTAACGCAACATCGTCCTGCAGAGAGGGAGAGAGAGAGACAGAGAGAGTGAACACACAGAGACAGAGAGGAGACAGACAGACACAGACAGCGAGAGAGGAGACAGACAGAGTGAACACACAGAGACAGAGCGAGAGAGAGAGAGACAGAGAGGAGACAGCGAGACAGAGAGTGACCGAGAGAGACGGAGACAGAGAGAGAGGAGACATAGAGAGTGAGAGAGAGAGAGAGAGAGAGAGAGAGAGAGAGAGAGAGAGAGAGAGAGAGAGAGAGAGAGAGAGAGAGAGAGAGAGAGAGAGAGAGAGAGAGACTTATTTTTTATGCTGTGTTGTTGGCATGGTGATACCTGTTTGTGTTTGTGCGTTTCCTGTGTTTGTGTATAACAGGGAAATAAAGAACCATACATGATTCCCACAGCCATCGTACCCAGAAAGTTTGTTTTCCAGTGTTTTCATTTTGCTCAATCACACCTTGGTAACCCGAAATAACAACTTAACTATGAAACCAGTCCGCCAGTAGGGCCGAGATCGTTTATTGGCCTGTGGCATGTGCCACCGCGACCACTGACCTACCATGGCATATGCCGTTCTGGAACGGTAACTGCCGTTCTGAAACGGTAACTGCCGTTCTGAAACGGTAACTGCCGTTCTGGAACGGTAACTACCGTTCTGAAACGGTAACTACCGTTCTGAAACGGTAACTACCGTTCTGAAACGGTAACTACCGTTCTGAAACGGTAATGTCATGGCATATGCCTTTCTGGAACGGTAACTACCGTTCTGAAACGGTAACTGCCGTTCAGGTGGAACGGTAACTGCAGTTCCCAACAATGGTATGTGACACCAGCATAACTCCTCCGTATAATTTCAAGACAGGTATTGCCATAAATGTAAAGGTATATATATTTGGTATTTATCGATACAATATCACAACATAACGCCGTAAATAAAGGGATTAACACGTTTCTCTCGTCCGTGCTGTTGTAAGGATATTTCCGATCTGTTTGTTGTTGCTTTTGTAATGACAGATGTTTTTGAAAACAGCCGGACTTGCTCCGGTGACGGTAGTTATAGCCTAGCCTTCTAGGTGGCCATAGAGCTATAGTCTATTGCTTTGTTCCAATATCCATACTATCCGCAGTCATTATACTTTATTTTAGTATGACTTCTTTTTTATATAGTTTGAGTACGTAGTGCGTTGCAATTAAGATCAGGGCGAAAGGAAGTGTAGTGAAAGGACCCGGATGGTATACTCAAAACGGTCAAACCGATGAGTGTGGATTGATGTACACCTTTCGTGCTCCACGGCAGCGATCTTAGCTACGTAGCTGAAGAGGCGGAGCCAGGCTGAGCCAACGTCGGCGCATTTTCTTTAATAGGTCCATGCATTTTCCACGTATCCTGCATTAATGGAGTCATTTTGTAGTTGTAATAGCTTTATAACTACTATGTGTAAAGAGTTCACCGTTCAAAGCGAGATGTTTATTGCGGTTGCGATCGTAGTTTCCGGTTAGTGCACCAGAGCCAGGTCCCTATAGGGGTGGCACTGTAGGCTATGGCTAGACAGTCATCCATTTTTCCACTCGTGTTTTATCAAGATGTTCTAGTAGCGTAGCCTATAATAAAGCCTACTGTATGACTGCTTCAGCTCATAACTATTCAATAGGCCAAATATTAAGTTTTGCAACCAGTTTCTACAGTTTTTTTAACGCTCCTTCAACGCTGACTCTGACTCCACCCATTCCAAGTACCTGGACGCGCAATCATGCACGAGCGCGAACAGAGATGCGCGAGAGCGAGCCAGGCTAGCGTAGGTTTTCGTTTAACAACATGGCACTACATTCAGCTGTAAGTTGCACCCAGTACCGCGGGAAGTAGAGGTGCTGGGGGTGCTGCAACACCCCCTGTCCGAGGCCCTGTCTTATCACAGAAAACGATCATTTCTAAAAACTCCGGCCAAAGTGGAGATTTCTGAAAACGCCGGTTATGTGTTGTCGTGTCAACGGTGAGAAACGGGATTTTAGGTTCTGAAGCGTCACATTATACACCAGGAAATGCTTAACGTCATGTGAGCGCCCGCTGTACCGTATTGGTCCGAATATAAACACAAACCCCATTGTAAGACGACCTATATTTGGAAAAAAGATTTGAAGACCAGATCCGGTCTTTATGAATAAATAAATTGTATTCATTGAAATAATATACGAAAATAAAAAGGCATCGAATAAAACACTGCATTGCCACTAAACAGTAGTGCAAATAGGCCGTACTGATGTGTACACCAAAGACTATTCCTGACACTCCTCTGCCCCGCTGTGTTCGCTCTGGCTGTGGTCGCTCCGAACTGTTTCGGCCCGTGGCAAAGCGAGTCATCCTTGCTGCTGTCCAAGGCATTTTGAGACGCAGCATTTATTTAATGCTCATATGACCTAGTGCTGAAAAAAGGTTATATGAAAAAGTGTGAGGGTAGCGGTGGTGCGCTAAACTTGTTCTGTGAGCAGCTGGATGTGAACGATCGATTTTCAACTGTGCGCGCATGCACTGGTGTAATTGAGCTGCGCTGCTATATATCTTTTTTATCAATGTAACGAGTTACGAGAATACGTTCTCGCTGCTATGGTTGCACCAGATGTTATAAACATTAAACGGTCACATAAATCATTACTATTTTTAGAAAATGTATGTTTGTTTCATATAATTGTATTGGAAGTCCTGGTTTTCACTAGGGTTGCCGCGGTGTGGACATTTTCACACCGAGTAATACACTCGTCTCCACACCGGTATTACCGAGTATAAACGGTATAAACTTTGAAACTAGGTCAACCGCCACACAAGCATCGGTTTTTAGACCCTTCTCGTCCTTCAGTTGCCGCCAACGTTCGAAAGCAGCGCCTAGGATTATTCTTGATTTCAGTTTTTCTCTTTCAGCGTTTTTATTATCAATTACTCTCTGAAAAAGAGTTTTCCTTCTCCTTGCTGGTGGTGGTGGTGGTGGTGGGGATGGTGGCGTCTTGTCTGCCATGGAAATTGTCTTCTACTGCTAGGTCCAAATGTGGATTAACTAGTTCCAGTAGCTACCGCAGGATAACAACAAACAGGAGCTTGCTCTGGGTCACGAGCTCTGGGTCACGAGTACTGCACGAAGGGGTCGCGCGCGGGGCGCGGGGGAGGGGGAGTGCAGTACGACCGTTTGATTGACGTACTTACTGTCCAATGCAACTCGGTGGCAATGGAAATGATTGGCTGGAGTTTTTCGAGCCCTGCCCGTTCCACAGATGATTGACTTGTTTAATTTTCATGTCAGTACTTCTAACTCAGTGGCTGTAAGCGGGTTATGATAAGGATTTCAAGTAATTTTGCAAAAATGGCCAAAAAAGCGAATCACCTACCCAACCTTTAACGTTCTCATTCGCGTCTGCGTTAAGGAGCGACAACAACACACTACGACGTCCTTCAGAAATATTCTTCTTACTTTACATGTGAGCATCTGTATCAAATACAATACTAAACAATTAAAAAACAATTAACTAATTCACACTAACGCAACGAAACGACAAATTCTTACCGTCTCTGTTGTTTTCCTTTCCTCTGTGCTCCGCTTCGTACCTTCAAAGTAAAAGTTCCACCTGCTCGCCAAGTCCTGCATCTGACCCGGGAAGGCGGTCAAAGGTCACCGCAGGGACCAGAGCAGTAGGGGTGGTGGAGCCCGTGCCCCCTCCCGTAAGCCTTTTAATGTTGAATAAGGATGTCTGACTAAAAATAATGATGAATTGCATTTGGGATACAACTTTTATAAAGAATCATTTACATGTTTACAAAGGACAGGAACGCTATGTGGGCGATGGACCAGGTTTATTATTTCATGTAAAGAGTTTTCAAAAAGACTGAAAACACATGCAGCGCCTAATAAAACATTTTTCATGACTTTAAAAATCAGACTGAGAGAAGAACTTGGGCACTGAAAGGGTGAGCAAACAGAAGAGTTCCCCAGAGAGCAACCTGGAGACAGAGACACACTGATAAAACCCAGTACAGGTCTGGTGCTCCAGGTGGCCACAGGACCACGACTTTAAAGGGGAGAAACTTAGTGTTTCATTACAGACTGGATCCTCTTCACACACAAAAGTACACGCACGCACACACACACACACACACACACACACACACACACACACACACACACACACACACACACACACACACACACACACACACACACACACACACACACACACACACACGGTATGATCTCATAACAGGTATAACATGTAATCATTCATCCACAGGTTATGTTGATGAACGATGGTTTCTGTAGTGATTGACTTATTTATGGGTCCCATCATGCCCTCTAGTGGCCTGGACGCCTGCTGAAGCGTATTTAATCGTCTCTGTGTTCTTCTGTAGTTCTCTAAAACTCTGTGGGTGTGTCTCTGAGGGCCAGACCAGCACCAGGAGCAGGAACCAGGAGCAGGATCTCACCAGCGGTGAGGAGTCAGACGGGGGGTGGAGGAGTCAAACGGGGAGGGGGAGGAGTCAGACGCGGAGGGGGAGGAGTCAGACGACGGTTAGAGATGTTTGGGATCGCTGCACAAGAGGAGGTACTGATACTGATCTTTCACCTTGATATAAAAAGGGTTGTAACTACTTTTTGGGTGAATAGCATTTACTTTAGCATTTCCTTATCATTACTTTAGCACTACTTTAGCATTTACTTTAGCATATCCTTAGCATTACTTAAGCTTTATTGTAGCATTTACTTTAGCGTTTCCTTTGCATTACTGTAGCATTACTGTAGCATTTACTTTAGCATTACTGTGGCATTTACTTTAGCATTACTTTAGCATTACTTTAGCATTACTGTAGCGCTTACTTTATCATTTCCTTCGTATTACTGTAGCATTTACTTTAGCACTACTCTGCATTATATCTTGTATCTCTTCCTTGACTGCTGCAAGGCCGTAACACAAGAATTTCCCCTCCGGGGGATTAACACAGTGTTAACTAATATAATCTAAATATTGACCATGAATCAATCCCTTCTCTTTTCCAATGGCGGCAACATTTCAGTTTGCTTAAATGCTTCGACCATCGGACTAAACTGAAGGATTTTGTAAAATAATCTGCCAAAATAACGGGACTATTTCAACCGGCAAAACAAACAAAGCTAGACTGCAGAACATCTCTGAAGTCCCGTTAAAGAGGTCACATGACCGGCCACCAGGTGTGGGGTGGTTTACCGTTAAAGAGGTCACATGACCGGCCACCAGGTGTGGGGTGGTTAACCGTTAAAGAGGTCACATGACCGGCCACCAGTTGTGGGGTGGTTTACCGTTACAAGCCGTTTGGGAGAACGACCCCTTATGACATCACAGGTGGGCGTGTCCACCTGTGACGTCAGGTCTGGGTCTGCGGGGAGGGCGGGGCCGTACCGGGGGGGGGGGTTCATGGCGGCCCACCACCCGGCCCAGGGGGAGGGTCATGTCGGTGTCCGTGGCGGAGGTGAACCACTTGAAGCCGTGGAGCCGGTAGGACCCGTCCGGCTGGGGCTCGGCCAGCGTCTCCGTGCCAGCGGCTGGACGGAGGGAAGGGAACGAGTCAGACCGCGGCGCACGCTACCGACCGCGGCGTACGCTACCGACCGCGGCGTACGGTACCGACCGCGGCGTACGCTACCGACCGCGGCGTACGGTACCGACCGCGGCGTACGCTACCGACCGCGGCGTACGGTACCGACCGCGGCGCACGGTACCGACCGCGGCGTACGCTACCGACCGCGGAGTACGCTACCGGCCGCGGCGTACGGTACCGACCGCGGAGTACGCTACCGACCGCGACGCACGGTACCGACCGCGGCGCACGGTACCGACCGCATCGCACGGTACTGACGGCGGCGTACGGTACTGACCATCATACCGACCGCAACGACAGACCCCAGGGGGGAAACGATATTCAAGATAGGGGGGAAGATAAATCGCAACGTATCAATTACACTTATTTTTTGGCCATCTCAACCAGCCAGGAAGCCGTATTAATAAACATCACTGTAGCGGAGAAGGAAAACGTGAAAAGTAAAATAAAATGTACTACAATAAAAAGAAAATACAAACAAATGACTTTAATGAACTATTGTAAGGACTGCACCCCTAGCTCCTTAAGACTGGACTCAAATCGTCCGGATAAAGTAATATAATACAGATAAAGTAATATAATACAGATAAAGTAATATAACACTTTGTCACTCGTCTCTGTTGGCATTTACGAGGCAGGATGACGAGTGGAGCTCCGACTACTGACCCACGTCCGATCCGCCCCTCCGCTCGGTCATCCACTGGCCAGACGTCCAGAACCGCTCGGGGTCGCGAGAGGTCAACCTCCTGTAGGCGGAGTCAACGGCCGGCGGCACCCCGAGAGACTGCGGCGCGCCGTGATTGGTTCACGAACAAACTGCTTCACGATCCACTTATACACAATATTCACTAATAACTATTACAGCTATTACTATTATTATTACTGCACTTGTGTCCCCAGACGGTCAGTAGTGGAACAGTGTGCAGCTCAAAGAGCAGAGAGGTGAATCGATCAGTATCACACCTGGATGACCTTGGCCGCTCCGTCGGTCATGGCCAGAGGACAGGTGAACAGACCGGACGACGGGGAGTAGAGGAACAGCTTACTCATCTGGTGGACGCGACTACAGACAGACAGACAGACAGACAGACAGACAGACAGACAGACAGACAGACAGACAGACAGACAGACAGGTAGACAGAGAGAAGGAGAGACAGACATGGCCATGATAACTAGGATCTTAAATACGGTGTAACCTCAGACTAGAGTTTCACACTTGACCCGTTCATAAAGGGTTGCAAATCTGAATTTAAATATCAGATGTACCTTCTTCATCACGGATGGGAAACATGGGAATCACTGCAGAACGTACCGAGCAGTAATACAAAAGAGACGCAACATGGAAACGAGAGTTGGATTCCCCTGACCTCCATTCACCACACGACCTCTCGTAGCCGATGGCGACCAGCGGCTACGAGGTCAAAGGGGAGGAGCCTGGGGGGGTTGACCTCACACTCTCACCCCCAGGCGTCCACCTCACCTGAGATCCTCTCCCCAAACGCCTGCAGGTCTGAGAACACTGCCTGCTGGAGACACACATCAGACCATACACATCAGAGCATGTATTGACGCGTCTGCGTCAATACAGCGACAAAAACACACTACGACGTGCTTCAGAAATATTTTTCTTAGTTTACATGTGAGTACCTGTATCGAATACAATACTAAACAATTCAAAAACAATAAACTACGAAACGACAAAGTCTTACCGTCTCTGTTGTTTTCCTTTCCTCTGGGGTCCCCTTCATACCTTCAAAGTAAAAGTTCGACCTACTCGTCAAGCATCTGACCCGGGAAGGCGGTCAAAGGTCACCGCAGAGACCAGAGGGGTAGGGGTGGTGGAGCCCGGGGTGCCTCCCATAAACATTTTGTGTTGAATTAGGATGTCAAAATAATAATAATGGTATAATAATAATAGCATTTGGGATACAACTTTTATAAAGAATCATTTACATGTTTACAAAGGACAGGAACGCTATGTGGGCGATGAACCAGGTTTATTATTTCATGTAAAGAGTTTTCAAAAAGACTGAAAACACATGCAGCGCCTAATAAAACATTTTTCATGACTTTAAAAATCAGACTGAGAGTAGAACTTGGGCACTGAAAGGGTGAGCAAACAGAAGAGTTCCCCAGAGAGCAACCTGGAGACAGAGACACACTGATAAAACCCAGTACAGGTCTGGTGCTCCAGGACGATGCCTTTAAAGGAGAGAAACTTAGTGTTTCATCACAGACTGGATCCTCTTCACACACACAAGTACACACACACACACACACACAAACGTCTCACACACACACACACACACACACACACACACGGTGTGATCATAACAGGTATAACATGTAATCATTCATCCACAGGTTATGTTGATGAACGATGGTTTCTGTAGTGATTGACTTATTTATGGGTCCCATCATGCCCTCTAGTGGCCTGGACGCCTACTGAAGCGTATTTAATCGTCTCTGTGTTCTTCTGTAGTTCTCTAAAACTCTGTGGGTGTGTCTCTGAGGGCCAGACCAGCAACAGGAGCAGGAACCAGGAGCAGGATCTCACCAGCGGTCTTTGGGCGTGGATCTCGGGACGTAGTCGAACTTGACCTTCCAGCGGACGCTCTTCTTGTTCACCTCCACTGCCACCACCTTCCCCGTGAACCACTCCATGTTCACCCGCACCTCCACCTGCATGCCCTTGTCTGCAGGGA
Organism: Gadus morhua; assembly: GCF_902167405.1. Taxonomy (NCBI): domain Eukaryota; kingdom Metazoa; phylum Chordata; class Actinopteri; order Gadiformes; family Gadidae; genus Gadus; species Gadus morhua. Next base: position 29,403,277 of record NC_044058.1, on the reverse strand, counting down.
CACAGAGCATCAGTCTCTGCTCTCCAGAACCTGACCCGCTCTTCAGTGTGTTCTTAAGAACCTGAACCCTTCATCAGTCTCTGCTCTCCAGAACCTGACCCGCTCTTCAGTGTGTTCTTAAGAACCTGAACCGTTCATCAGTCTCTGCTCTCCAGAACCTGACCCGCTCTTCAGTGTGTTCTTAAGAACCTGAACCGCTCATCAGTCTCTGCTCTAAAGAACCTGATCCGCTCTTCAGTGTGTTCTTAAGAACCTGAACCCTTCATCAGTCTCTGCTCTAAAGAAGCTGACCCGCTCTTCAGTGTGTTGTTAAGAACCTGAACCGTTCATTAGTCTCTGCTCTCCAGAACCTGACCCGCTCTTCAGTGTGTTCTTAAGAACCTGAACCGTTCATCAGTCTCTCCTCTCCAGAACCTGACCCGCTCTTCAGTGTGTTCTTAAGAACCAGAACAGATCATCAGTCTCTGCTCTAAAGAACCTGACCCGCTCTTCAGTGTGTTCTGAAGAACCAGAACCGTTCATCAGTCTCTGCTCTAAAGAACCTGATCCGCTCTTCAGTGTGTTCTTAAGAACCTGAACCTGAAGATAGCCACTGGGCTGGCGTTTAGATCCAATATGGCCGCCGGTCTAGCGTCTAGATCCAAGATGGCCGCCAGGCTAGCGTCTAGATCCAAGATGGCTGCCGGGTGCATCAGCCCCCTGGGTGGGGGGTGGGAGCCACTGACCCGGTGCGCTGGCAGGCCGTCCAGCAGCAGCTCCGCAGTGGGCATCTGGCGGGTCCCCAGTTTGTCCTTCAGCCGCTGGACCTCGATGCCCTCCAGCCGGCCCTGGGGGTCCCGGCGGACCTCAGCGTAGAACAGGGACACACCCCGGCTGCCCTGGGGGGGGGAGGAGTCAGACGGGGGGAGGAGTCAGACGGGGAGGGGGAGGAGTCCGACGGGGAGGGGGAGGAGTCAGGTGGGGGAGGAGTCAGACGGGGGGAGGAGGATTCAGACGGGGAGGGGGAGGAGTCAGACGGGGAGGGGGAGGGGTCAGACGACGGTTAGAGATGTTTGGGATCGCTGCACAAGAGGAGGTACTGATACTGATCTTTCACCTTGATAAAAAAGGGTTGTAACAACTTTTGGGGTGAATAGCATTTACTTTAGCATTTCCTTAGCATTACTTTAGCACTACTTACTTTAGCACTACTTTAGCATATCCTTAGCATTACTCAAGCTTTATTGTAGCATTTACTTTAGCGTTTCCTTTGCATTACTGTAGCGTTACTGTCGCATTTACTTTAGCATTACTTTAGCATTACTGTAGCGCTTACTTTATCATTTCCTTCGTATTACTGTAGCATTTACTTTAACACTACTTTGTATTATATCTTGTATCTCTTCTTTGGCTTCTACAATGCCGTAACACAAGAACTTCCACTCCGGGGGATTAACACAGTGTTAACTAATCTAATCTAAATATTGACCATGAATCAATCCCTTCTCTTTTCCAATGGCTGCAACATTTCAGTTTGCTTAAATGCTTCGACCATTGGACTAAACTGAAGGATTCCGTAAAATAATCTGCCAAAATAACGGGACTATTTCAACCGGCAAAACAAACAAAGCTAGACAGCAGAACGTCCCTGAAGTCCCGTTAAAGAGGTCACATGACCTGCCACCAGGTGTGGGGGGGTTTACCGTTACAAGCCGTTTTGGAAAACGACCCCTTATGACATCACCGGTGGGCGTGTCCACCTGTGACGTCACCTGGTGGCATGTCACGGGGCCGTTAGCAGACGTCAGGTCTGGGTCTGCGGGGACGGCGGGGCCATACCGGGGGGGTGGATCCATCGCGGCCCACCACCCGGCCCAGGGGGAGGGTCATGTCGGCGTCCGTGGCGGAGGTGAACCACTTGAAGCCGTGGAGCCGGTAGGACCCGTCCGGCTGTGGCTCGGCTTCAGCGACGTCCTCCCCGACTCGTCTGATCCTTACCTGGGGGGGCAGGTGTCTCCTGAGATACCTGCCTAGCAGAGGGTCTTCTAGAAAGGGGTTCTTCAGCTGAGGCTGGGCCTGGAAGAACAGACCGGTCCTGGATCTGGAGAACAGCGGGGGGGCGTGGGGGTCCCGGGCGGCGGCCTCGTTGGGGGCAGAGGTCCCTGGCTGGACGGCGCTGACCCCTCTGACCTGCAGGGCGGGTCTACAGGTGGGCTGACTCCGGAGGAGGAACCTCAGCCAGGCTGCACTCGTGTTGTGGTTCAGACGCATCGACCCGGCGGACATGTTGGTCACAGCTGAGAGGGGGAGAGGGAGGGAGGGAGGGGGAGAGGGGGAGAGAGAGAGAGAGAGAGAGAGAGAGAGAGAGAGAGAGAGAGAGACATTTTTTATGCTGAGTTGTTGGTATGGTGATACCTATTTGTTTGTGCGTTTCCTGTGTTTGTGTGTATAAAGAACCATACATGATTCACACAGCCATCGTACCCAAAAAGGGTGTTTTCCAGTGTTTTCATTTCGCTCAGTCACACCTTGATAATCACACCTTAATAATCACACCTTGATAACCCGAAATAACAAATACAACTTAACTACGAAACCAGTCCGTCACTTCAGACTTTCACGCTGTTTGTCCCTGGCACAGAAAGGCTACCCATAATGCACCATCAGTTATATTGTGACATGGTTAACTGCCACGGCACATTTTAGTTTTGCTGTTTGTTTTTCTCTGTGCTGGCATTGACTGTGTTGTCTCTGAATAGTGAACCTGTTGGTCTGGTCCGTCTGCCCTACCCCGAGTCACATGATGCAGCGGCTTTATGAGCTTACAGTCTGGGAGTTAAGCCTTATGTAACTACGTTACCAACTACTACTAACTACTACTATTGAGTTAACTAAGTTAACTCAATATTAAAACAAAAAACATACTAGCACATATACCCTGGGCATACTGGGAGAGGCTTGTTTTTATTAAAGACTAGAAAGAAAAATACCAGCCTCAGGAAAAGTCAAGTCAATTGTTTTTTTATTGCTCTTAATCCCAGTTACAGTAGAAAATCCCCATTAAATCACAAAATGTCTCTAGTTTTTCACCAGCTCTTGGTCTGTGTTTTGTCATGTATGGTGTTTCAAACACAAATCAACGTATTTGAATTACAACGCATGAATGCACCCTAAGCCAGAGTGTGAAAGTTGAAACGACAGTGAGCCGTGTGTCCGTGGGGGCGGAGCCAGGTGGTAGGGGCGGAGCCAGGTGTTTGGGGAGGAGCCAGAGGAGAGGACGTCATGTTCAAGAAACGAAACTTAAGGATCATAGAAACCAAAGCCATCCGACGTGGAAGCAGTTCTCTCTTTCAGGAGGAAAGAAGCATTTTGGAAAACATCGTCTGACACAGAAACCACAACAAGGTGAGTAAATCAGCACAACTTTGAGAAAATGTTTAACCTCTCTTCCCCTTATGGAATTAGAACAATAATGGAATGTCTCAATACATGAACCTTGTCTTCTAGGATGGCCTCTGCTAACACTTCCTGGTCTGAAGAGAACTTTTCCTGTCCCATCTGTCTGGATGTGTTCAGCAGCCCAGTTTCCACACCGTGTGGACACAACTTCTGCGGAACCTGCATTAATAAATACTGGGATGAACAAGTCCAGTGCAAATGTCCTGTTTGTAACAAGATTTTCGACGCTAGACCTGATCCACAGGTCAATATCCTTGTATCAGAGATGGCTGATCTGTTTAGAACGACCGTACGAGTTAAGGAGCAGCCTTGTTTTGAACCAGGAGAAGTTCCCTGTGACGTCTGCACTGGGACCCAGCTGAAGGCTGTGAAGTCCTGCCTAGTGTGTCTTATCTCTTACTGCCAAACCCACCTGGAGCGACATCAGAGAGTCGCAGTCCTGAAGAAACATCGGCTGGTCGAGCCTATGGACCGTCTGGAAGACAGGATGTGTAAGAAACACGACCGACTTCTGGAGCTCTTCTGCCAGACTGAACAGGAGTGTGTGTGTCAGTACTGCACAGAGACAGACCACAAGTCCCACCCTGTTGTCCCTTTAAAGGAGGAATATGAAGTGAAGACGGCCCTGCTGAGGAAAATAGTGGCTGAAGTTCAGCAGATGATCCGGGAGAGAAAACTAAAGATTAAGGAGATAAAAGACACGGTTGAATTTAGCAAGAAAGACGCAGACGGAGAGATAGCCGATGGTGGGCAGGTCTTCACTGCTTTGATGCGTCGCGTTGAAAAGTGCAGAGATGATTTCAACCAAACAGTTAAAGAGAGACTGAAAACCACAGAGAAACAAGCTGAAGACCTCATCAAAGAGCTGGAGCAGGAAATAGAAGATCTGACCAATAGAAGCTCAGAGGTGAAGCCACTCTCACACACTAAAGACCACCTCCACTTCCTCCAGGCCTTCAGATCCCTGAAGGATCCTCCACCCACCAGGGACTGGACCACGGTGGAGGTCCGTCCTCCGTCATACGCAGGGACCTTAAGGAGAACCCTGGATCAGCTGGAGGAGACACTGAACATGGAGATGAAGAAGCCGCCTGTTGCTGAACTGAAGAGGGTCCAGCAGTATGAAGTGGATGTGACTCTGGATCCTGATACAGCTTATCACAGGCTCATCCTGTCGGAGGATGGGAAACAAGTACATGATGGAGGTGTGAGGAAGAGACTCCCAGACAACCCTAAGAGATGTACAGAGTATACATGTGTCCTCACGCGGCAGAGCTTCTCCTCAGGGAGATTTTACTTTGAGGTCCAGGTTAAAGACAAGGCTGCATGGCGTTTAGGAGTGGCCAGAGAGTCCATCAACAGAAGAGGTGGGACAGGGTTAACCCCTGAGATGGGTTACTGGACTCTTAGCTACTACAAGAATCGATTGGAATTTAAAGATAACCCTGTTGTCCCTCTCCCTCTGAGAGCTGGGCTCCAGAAGGTGGGGGTGTTTGTTGATTATGATGAGGGTCTGGTCTCCTTCTATGATGTGGAAGCCAGGGTTCCTATCTACTCTGCTACTGGCTGCACCTTCACTGAGCCTCTCTATCCAATCTTCCATCCAGGTTCACATCAAGAAGGTAGAAACTCTGCCCCCCTGATCATCTCACCTGTCAATCAAACAGACTAGGACTCTACCATGGGAGATCTGAGAGAACTGCATTCATATCGTACTATTCACTGTTAATTAACAATAAAATGTAACAAAATGCAACTTACACTGTGTACTATAAAAAAATATGAATCATTATAACTGGTTAGACTACTCTTTAATGTTCAATGACTTCTTTCTGATCGTTTTTTAAATTCTATTAGGTTAGGTGAAAGTGTAAAATGTTATTTTTATTATTATTTTGATAGGGTTAGGGTAAAGGGTTAACCCTAACAACTAGTGACAACAAAGACAAGCCGATCAGAGAACCTTCAGCTGGTTAACCAATGCCTCTTCAAAACGGTTCTCTTGGAGGGTGACCGTGACATAGTCTCCCATTACCACTACGGTGCGTTTTAAATAGTTGTGCTCTGTGAGAAATATAATAATTATAACTTTTTGGTGAATCCAAAAGCGACTCAAACTGCACAAAACCATGTTGGCCCTTTAACGTTCTCATTCGGGACTACACACCCAAACAACACACTACGACGTCCTTCAGTAATATTCTTCTTGCTTTACATATGAGCATCTGTATCAAATACAATACTAAACAATTAAAAAACAATCAACTAATTAACACTAACGCAACGAAACGACAAAGTCTTACCGTCTCTGTTGTTTTCCTTTCCTCTTGGGTCCGCTTCATACCTTCAAAGTAAAAGTTCGACCTACTCGCCAACTAATGCATCTGACCCGGGAAGGCGGTCCAAGGTCACCTCAGGGACCAGAGGAGTAGGGGGGGGGGGGGGAGCCCGGGGCCCCGCCCATAAACCGTTTAGTGTTGAATAAGGATGTCTAACTAAAAATAATGATGACTTGCATTTGGGATACAACTTTTATAAAGAATCATTTACATGTTTACAAAGGACAGGAACGCTATGTGGCAATGAACCAGGTTTATTATTTCATGTAAAGAGTTTTCAAAAAGACTGAAAACACATGCAGCGCCTAATAAAACATTTTTCATGACTTTAAAAATCAGACTGAGAGAAGAACTTGGGCACTGAAAGGGTGAGCAAACAGAAGAGTTCCCCAGAGAGCAACCTGGAGACAGAGACACACTGATAAAACCCAGTACAGGTCTGGTGCTCCAGGTGGCCACAGGACCACGACTTTAAAGGAAAGAAACTTAGTGTTTCATTACAGACTGGATCCTCTTTATATATTTAGAGATATATATATATTGGCAAGTCAGATGATCCTTAATTGGTTGAAGATCAAACAGATATTGTGATTAATGTTGAAACCCAAGCCTCTGAACACAAGACAACTCTCAGAACCAACGAGCAGGAGCCAACGATTCAAACGTTAACAAACATATGTGGATATAAAAGTAGGAGAACACAAACCCCTGTTACCGTGGAGACGTCCCCACAGGACCGCACAGACCCCGCCCACAACGGAAAGTCAAATAAAAAGAACCATGGAGGCTGAAACCATCAAGAACCGGCGGAGAGCGGAGAGCGAAATGAAAGGAGCGCCGATGCAGACGTTTATACGGTCCCAAGGGCCCCTCTCTGGTGAGGGCCCCTCTCTGATGGGCTGAGGGCCCCTCTCTGATGAGGGCCCCTCTCTGATGAGGGCCCCTCTCTGGGGGGCTGGGGGCCCCTCTCTGGTGGGCTGAGGGCCCTCAGGAGAACCAAAGCTAGAGTCTTCAGGGGGCGGCGGCCTCAGTCCCCCCTGTTGAGCAGGTCCTCTATGTAGGCGTCCAGCTCATCGTCTGTGTTGATGTCGATGTCCTGGAGGAGGTGGAGGAATCAGTTAGAGAGGAGTTTACCTTTTAGTTCACCTTAAACAATCAGTTAGAGAGCACTTTACCTTTTAGTTCACGTTAAACAATCAGTTAGAGAGCAGTTTACCTTTTAGTTCACCTTAAACAATCAGTTAGAGAGCAGTTTACCTTTTAGTTCACCTTAAACAATCAGTTAGAGAGCAGTTTACCTTTTAGTTCACCTTAAACAATCAGTTAGAGAGCAGTTTACCTTTTAGTTCACCTTAAACAATCAGTTAGAGAGCAGTTTACCTTTTAGTTCACCTTAAACAATCAGTTAGAGAGCAGTTTACCTTTTAGTTCACCTTAAACAATCAGTTAGAGAGCAGTTTACCTTTTAGTTCACCTTAAACAATCAGTTAGAGAGCAGTTTACCTTTTAGTTCACCTTAAACAATCAGTTAGAGAGCAGTTTACCTTTTAGTTCACCTTAAACAATCAGTTAGAGAGCACTTTACCTTTTAGTTCACCTTAAACAATCAGTTAGAGAGCAGTTTACGTTTTAGTTCCTGTTAAAGGTACTGCTACTACAAGGTTAAAGGTCAAACATACTTTTTACTGGGAGAATGGTTCGGCTTCAAAGGGATTCTTGGTATTTTGCAGTTCATCTATACTATTAATGTTCGTGAGTTTTACAAAAAGACAATTCATCCATCCATACAGATCATTATAAGGATGTAGAAATGGTTTTAAACTATTTTTGTTTATTTTGATTCCATCCACCAATAAACGGTTTTGTTTGTCATTCTTCCAGCAGCCACTTGGGGCTCCGCCCCTTCAGGCTCCTCCCTCCCCCCTCAGGCTCCTCCCCCCTCAGGCTCCTCCCCCCCGTCTCCCAGAGGTGCCCCCCCTCCCCTCTGAGCCCAGACTTTACCTCTTGCACTTTCTGCAGCAGAGAGACGATGTTGGCCCTCAGCTTCTGCAGCTTCTCGTCCGCCTCCTTGAGTTTGGTCTCGGCGTTGCTGCTCTTCTCCTCCACAGCCTTGGCTTTGGCGTCCGCCCGGCTCTGGTACGAGTTACACAGCGACTGCAGGCCCAGCTCGTACTGCTGGAAATACTCCTTCTGCAGGCAGAGGATGGGGTTAGGGGGGCCGGGCCACTAGAGTACGGAGAGTAGTAACAGTGGTGGTAACAGTGGTAGTAACAGTGGTGGTAACAGTGGTAGTAACAGTGGTAGTAACAGTGGTGGTAACAGTGGTAGTAACAGTGGTGGTAACAGTGGTGGTAACAATGGTGGTAACAGTGGTGGTAACAGTGGTGGTAACAGTGGTAGTAACAGTGGTAGTAGTAGCAGCAGTAGTAACAGTAGTAGTATAGTAGCAGTAGAAGTACGGTAGCGGTAGTAGTGATAACAGCAGTAGTATAGCAGGAGTAGTGGTAGGAACAGTAGTGTAGTAGTAGTAGTAGTAGTACACAAATGGATACATTTAAATAAGAGTAAATAATACGAAAAAATAAATTAACTATACCATTACTAATCCACATTCTGACCATCAGTCTTAGTAAGACTGCTAGTCTTACAATCTGACTAGTCCCCCACTAGTTCTACTGGGGAGACTAGTCAGGTGGTTCGGGGGGCGTCCTGAGATCAGAGCCTAGCCTGAGAACCAAGATGGCGGCCGGGGGCGGAGCTCACCAGAGGGAACGCCACCAGTTCCTCCGCCGTCATACCGTTCACATCGTCCTTAGGGATCCGGAAATCAGGAGGGAAGAAGTAACGCAACATCGTCCTGCAGAGAGGGAGAGAGAGACAGACAGAGACAGACAGTGAGAGAGGAGACAGAGAGAGTGAACACAGACAGAGAGAGAGAGAGACAGAGAGGAGACAGAGAGAGAGAACACAGACAGAGAGAGAGAGAGAGAGAGAGAGACAGAGACAGACAGTGAGAGAGGAGACAAAGAGAGTGAACACAGACAGAGAGAGAGAGAGAGAGAGAGAGAGAGAGAGACAGAGAGAGAGAACACAGACAGAGAGAGAGAGAGAGAGAGAGAGAGACAGAGAGGAGACAGAGACAGAGGAGACAGAGAGGAGACAGAGAGAGTGAACACAGAGACAGAGAGAGACAGAGAGGAGAAAGAGAGGAGACAGAGAGGAGACCGACAGAGAGACAGAGAGAGTGAACACACAGAGACAGACAGACAGAGAGAGAGGAGACAGACAGAGAGAGTGAAGAGAGAGAGAGTGACCGAGAGAGACAGAGAGAGTGAGAGAGAGACAGAGAGGAGACAGAGAGAGAGAGAGAGAGAGAGAGAGAGACAGAGACAGAGACAGAGAGAGAGAGAGAGAGAGAGAGAGAGAACACAGAGACAGGGCGAGAGAGCGAGAGAGAGGAGACAGAGAGAGAGAGAGCCCAAGGATACCAAAACAGCCCTCATCACTTGGACCGTCCCTCCTCTCCCTCTCTGAACCCCAGCCCAGCGTTGCCATGACGCCCCGGATGCTGACCTCATCATGGAGACCATGCTGCCGGTGACCTCGCGGCTGGTCCCCGGCTGGGTGGTGTCGGGCTCCATGCGGGCGGGGCCCTTCTCCGCCTCCTGCTGGGTGTCGGGCGTCTGGGAGACGGGCGACGCCGGCCGCATTAACCGTACGTCCTCCCCCCCCTTAAACACCCTGCACACACACACACACACACACACACACACACACACACACACACACACACACACACACACACACACACACACACACACACACAGTATGATCATAACACGTATAACATGTAATCATTCATCCACAGGTTATGTTGATGAACGATGGTTTCTGTAGTGCTTGACTTATTTATGGGTCCCATCATGACCTCGAGTGGCCTGGACGCCTACTGAAGCGTATTTAATCGTCTTTGTGTTCTTCTGTAGTCTCTAAAACTCTGTGGGTGTGTCTCTGAGGGCCAGACCAGCAACAGGAGCAGGAACCAGGAGCAGGATCTCACCAGCGGTCTTTGGGCGTGGATCTCGGGACGTAGTCGAACTTGACCTTCCAGCGGACGCTCTTCTTGTTCAGCTCCACTGCCACCACCTTCCCCGTGAACCACTCCATGTTCACCCGCACCTCCACCTGCATGCCCTTGTCTGCAGGGACACAGAGCATCAGTCTCTGCTCTCCAGAACCTGACCCGCTCTTCACTGTGTTCTTAAGAACCTGAACCGTTCATCAGTCTCTGCTCTCCAGAACCTGATCCGCTCTTCAGTGTGTTCTTAAGAACCTGAACAGATCATCAGTCTCTGCTCTAAAGAACCTGACCCGCTCTTCAGTGTGTTCTTAAGAACCAGAACCGTTCATCAGTCTCTGCTCTAAAGAACCTGATCCGCTCTTCAGTGTGTTCTTAAGAACCTGAACCTGAAGATAGCCACTGGGCTAGCGTTTAGATCCAATATGGCCACCGGTCTAGCGTCTAGATCCAAGATGGCCGCCAGGCTAGCGTCTAGATCCAAGATGGCTGCCGGGTGCGTTAGCCCCCTGGGTGGGGGGTGGGGGGGGGAGCCACTGACCCGGTGCGCTGGCAGGCCGTCCAGCAGCAGCTCCACGGTGGGCATCTGGCGGGTCCCCAGTTTGTCCTTCAGCCGCTGGACCTCGATGCCCTCCAGCCGGCCCTGGGGGTCCCGGCGGACCTCAGCGTAGAACAGGGAGAGACCCCGGCTGCCCTGGGGGGGGGAGGAGTCAGACGGGGAGGGGGAGGAGTCCGACGGGGAGGGGGAGGAGTCAGGTGGGGGAGGAGTCAGACGGGGGGAGGAGGATTCAGACGGGGAGGGGGAGGGGTCAGACGACGGTTAGAGATGTTTGGGATCGCTGCACAAGAGGAGGTACTGATTCTGATCTTTCACCTTGATAAAAAAGGGTTGTAACAACTTTTGGGGTGAATAGCATTTACTTTAGCATATCCTTAGCATTACTTAAGCTTTATTGTAGCATTTACTTTAGCGTTTCCTTTGCATTACTGTAGCATTACTGTAGCATTTACTTTAGCATTACTTTAGCATTACTGTAGCGCCTACTTTATCATTTCCTTCGTATTACTGTAGCATTTACTTTTACACTACTTTGTATTATATCTTGTGTCTCTTCCTTGACTTCTACAATGCTGTAACACAAGAACTTCCCCCCTGGGGGATTAACACAGTGATAATAATCTAATCTAAATATTGACCATGAATCAATCCCTTCTCTTTTCCAATGGCGGCAACATTACAGTTTGCTCAAATGCTTCGACCATCGGACTAAACTGAAGGATTCTGTAAAATAATCTGCCAAAATAACGTGACTATTTCAACCGGCAAAACAAACAAAGCTAGACTGCAGAACGTCTCTGAAGTCCCGTTAAAGAGGTCACATGACCTGCCACCAGGTGTGGGGTGGTTTACCGTTAAAGAGGTCACATGACCTGCCACCAGGTGTGGGGGGATTTGCCGTTACAAGCCATTTTGGAAAACTACCCCTTATGACATCACAGGTGGGCGTGTCCACCTGTGATGTCACCTGGTGGCATGTCATGGACTAGGGGAACCCGCCCATGCAGGTATCGCGTCGGGACAAGGCGCCGGCTGCGTTGTCTCCTTGTCCCTCCTTGTCGTCTCCCGCTGCGTCGTCAGCGGCTGCGTCTCTTGCCGCGGCGACGGTGGGGGACGGCGCCGTCGGCCTACGCGAACGCGGGGACGGGCCGGCCCTGAATGCTGGCGACCTGTTGGGCACAGGAAGCGTCCGGGCGCCCAACCGTACCTGCGAGGGTAATGAACAAAGAGACGCAGGCCACAGTGGACACCGGCAGCGTGGTCACCCTCCTCCGCCCCGACCTGGCGGGGGGAAGGGAAGGGCCCCCCATGGAGGTGACGTGTGTACACGGGGACACCCGGACATACGGGACCTGCCACGTGGTCGTCCGGACACCACAGGGGGTGTTCACGGCTAGGGCAGGGATCGTGCCACGCCTCCCGGTGCCGCTACTGATCGGGAGGGATTGCCCGATATTTCGCCGGTTTTGGGACCCGGCGCGAGCATCCCGGGGCAGGAGAGATGCAGCCGCTGACGACGCAGCGGGAGACGACGCAGCCTTGTCCCGACGCGATACCTGCATGGGCGGGTTCCCCTACTACCGGGGGCCTGATCAAGCGGTGGAGGAGTGTGGCATCCCGCCACTTAAACCTCGGCCCGGGCGGGTCCGAGGTGGGGTGATTGACGGCGTATACCGCCGCCACCCACTGAGTGGCGACGAAGAGCATCACTCTCTCCCCAATCAGCGAGATTGGGGGACACCTGGCCGGAGGCAGTGGAGCCATTTTAAAAGGAGCAGGAGGACTGACATTGAAGGAAGGGGAACAAGAGGGAAGGAAGCGCTCGGGTCCGCGAGCGGCTAGAGGCTCACGGAGGCCCTAGAGACCGCGAGTTTAATGTCACACAGCCATCGTACCAAAAAGAGTTTTCCAGTGTTTTCATTTTGCTCAATCACACCTTGATAATCACACCTTGATAACCCTAAATAAAAACTAGAACTAAACTACGAAACCAGTCCGTCACTTCAGACTTTCACACTGTTTGTCCCTGGCACAGAAAGGCTACCCATAATGCACCATCAGTTATAAAGTGACATGGTTAACTGCCACGGCACATTTTAGATCTCTTTTGCTCTTTGTTTTTCTCTGTGCTGGCATTGACTGTGTTGTCTCTGAATAGTGACCCTTGGTCTGGTCCGTCTGCCCCACCCCGAGTCACATGATGCAGCTGCTTTATGAGGTTAGAGTCTGGGAGTTAAGCCTTATGTAACTACCCGGGTTGACTCAATATTAAATCACAAAACATACTAGCACATATACCCTGGGCATACAGGGAGAGGCTTGTTTTTATGAAGACTAGAAAGAAAAATACCAGCCTCAGGAAAGGTCAAGTCAAGTCAACTGTTTTTGTATTGCTCTTCCCAGTGGTGTAGTCTATTTTATTGTAGTGGGTATACTGTGATGATTCCCTCCCAGCCTCGTACAAACCCGTCCCACCGGTACGTGTACGTGTGTGGCGCTTATGGGGTGTCGCACCACACTCACCAACGCAGGGGTCTACAACCCGCTGATTTAAGAGTATAACGATTATCAACAATCATGGAAAGCTGAGTAGGTTTATCAGTTTTAATAACAGTATGAACAAACAGAACACAAAAATGACAAGTTGTCCGTTGTATATCTATAGTAGCAATAGCACATGCTAAACAAGGACAAAATCTACTCAAAATAATTTAATGAACTGTTTACAACCATGGCTAACCGGTGCATGAGAAGGAGATGACAGGAGACTAATGTTTCACTCTTTCAATTGCTCTAATTTGAGCTCTTACTGTTGTTATCTAACATACCATACAGTAATTGAATTGTGTAAAAGTGTGAAATTACTGCACCTTAAAAATGACCATGAATTAGCTATACTCTCATTTGCATAGTGATTAACATTATGAATTTCAATTGTGTATACCAACTGTATGTTGGCTGACATTTACGGAACTTTTTTTCCCTCCACTCTAAACAAGGATGCCTGTTTTTAAATTCCCTAGCCTGACACCCAGTCCGAAAGGCTGGCCAGGGGTTCTCATCTAAAAGTAACAAGGAGATACAAAGTGGGATTAAAACATTGTCTTCTGTTGACTACTTGTTATGTGGTTTACACATTAATATGGGAGGACTGGAGTGGACACGCACACACACGCACACAAGCGCGCACACACACGCGCACACACACGCGAGAAGGAGGGGCTCGGCCCGCCAACTAACGTGCAGAGATGCAGGGGCAGCTTCGCGCTTCGTAACAGAGACATGGCAGAGCCCTAGCGCGCAGGGGGAATTTTATGAATGGTGAATGTAGGAGATAACTTCCCCTGCTAAAAGTATTTTATTGCAGTTATACCCAACCGGTATTTGCGAAAAATAAACACAGAAGTGAAAGATCTGTCACAAGACGATTGATACGTATCCGTGCACATTTTTAAGTGGGTATACGCAAATCCTGGTGCGTTCCTAGTGGGTATACGGCGTATACCTGCGTATCACGTAGACTACACCACTGGCTCTTCCCAATTAAATGACTAAATGTCTCTAGTTTTTCACCAGCTCTTGGTCTGTGTTTTGTCATAGATGTTGTTTCAAATATATTTGAAAACAAATCAACGTATTTGAATTACAACACATAAATGCACCCAAAGCCAGAGTGTGAAAGTTGAAACAACAGTGAACTGTGTGTCCGTGGGGGAGGAGCCAGGTGTTAGTGGTGGAGCCAGGTGTTAGGGGAGGAGCCAGGTGTTAGGGGAGGAGCCAGAGGAGGGGACGACTTGTTCAAGAAACGAAACTTAAGGATCATAGAAACCAAAGGCATCCAACGCGGAAGCAGTTCTCTCTTTCAGGAGGAAAGAAGCATTTTGGAAAACATCGTCTGACACAGAAACCACAACAAGGTGAGTAAATCAGCACAACTTTGAGAAAAAGTTTGAACCTCTCTTCCCCTTATGGAATTAGAACAATAATGGAATATCTCAATACATGAACCTTGTCTTCTAGGATGGCCTCTGCTAACACTTCCTGGTCTGAAGAGAACTTTTCCTGTCCCATCTGTCTGGATGTGTTCAGCAGCCCAGTTTCCACACCGTGTGGACACAACTTCTGCAGAACCTGCATTAATAAATTCTGGGATGAACAAGTCCAGTGCAAATGTCCTATTTGTAACAAGATGTTCGACACTAGACCTGATCCACAGGTCAATATCTTTGTATCAGAGATGGCTGATCTGTTTAGAACGGCCGTACGAGTAAAGGAGCAGCCTTGTTATGAACCAGGAGAAGTTCCCTGTGACGTCTGCACTGGGACCCAGCTGAAGGCTGTGAAGTCCTGCCTAGTGTGTCTTATCTCTTACTGCCACACCCACCTGGAGCCACATCAGAGAGTTGCAGTCCTGAAGAAACATCGGCTGGTCGAGCCTATGGACCATCTGGAAGACAGGATGTGTAAGAAACACGACCGACTTCTGGAGTTCTTCTGCCAGACTGAACAGGAGTGTGTGTGTCAGTTCTGCACAGAGACAGACCACAAGTCCCATCCTGTTGTACCTCTAATGGAGGAATATGAAGTGAAGACGGCCCTGCTGGGGGAGATAGAGGCTGAAGTTCAGCAGATGATCCAGGAGAGAAAACTAAAGATTAAGGAGATAAAAGACATGGTTGAATTTCGCAAGAAAGACGCAGACGGAGTGATAGCCGATGGTGGGCAGGTCTTCACTGCTTTGATGCGTCGCGTTAAAAAGTGCAGAGATGATTTCAACCAAACAGTTAAAGAGAGACTGAAAACCACAGAGAAACAAGCTGAAGACCTCATCAAAGAGCTGGAGCAGGAAATAGAAGATCTGACCAATAGAAGCTCAGAGGTGAAGCCACTCTCACACACTAAAGACCACCTCCACTTCCTCCAGGCCTTCAGATCCCTGAAGGATCCTCCACCCACCAGGGACTGGACCACGGTGGAGGTCCGTCCTCCGTCATACGCAGGGACCTTGATGAGATCCCTGGATCAGCTGGAGGAGACACTGAACATGGAGATGAAGAAGCTGCGTGATGATGCTGAACTGAAGAGGGTCCAGCAGTACGAAGTGGATGTGACTCTGGATCCTGATACAGCTCATCCCAAGCTCTTCCTGTCTGAGGATGGGAAACAAGTACATGATGGAGGTGTGAGGAAGGAACTCCCAGACAACCCTAAGAGATTTACTTGGTTTACATGTGCTGTTCTCACGAGGCAGAGCTTCTCCTCAGGGAGATTTTACTTTGAGGTCCAGGTTAAAGACAAGACTGTATGGGGGTTAGGAGTGGCCAGAGAGTCCATAGACAAAACACGTTGGACCAGGTGGACCCCTGAGACGGGTTACTGGACTCTGGACTACAACAAGGATAAGTTGGTATTTAATGATAACCCTGATGTCCGTCTCCCTCTGAGAGCTCGGCTCCAGAAGGTGGGGGTGTTTGTTGATTATGATGAGGGTCTGCTCTCCTTCTATGATGTGGAAGCCAGGGTTCATATCTACTCTGCTACTGGGTGCGCCTTCACTGAGCCTCTCTATCCAATCCTCTATCCAGGTTTATGTGAAGGAGGTACAAACTCTGCCCCCCTGATCATCTCACATGTCAATCAAACAGACTAGGACTTTTGTTTGATAACAAAATAAACAAACAACCAAAATAACTAATGTTTCCTGAATTGGAATCTTTACCATGGGAGATCTGAGAGAACTGCATTCATATCGTACTATTCACTGTTAATTAACAACAACAAAATGTATTAAGCAACTTAGTGTGTACTATAAAAAATATGAATCATTATAACTGGTTAGACTACTCTTAAATGTTCAATGTATTTTTTCTGATCGTTCCTTAAATAGAATTAGGTTAGTTGAAAGTGTAAAATGTCATTTTTATTATTATTATCTTGATATAAACTAGTGACAACAAAGACAAGACGAGGTGCGCGCAGATGGCACTAGGGACGGGGGGGGATGTGACCCCCTCAGATTCATAGTGACCCCCGCCCCCCCCCCGCCACTGTCCCTACAAAAGGAGACAAACATCGCCGGTAAAACGGAGGCTTCCTCCTCTTGAAATGTCACTGGAACATGTCTTACAAACTGCATATGCTGATCTTTCTCCGAGACGGTGAAATACTTCCACACGACCGACATTTTCTTTCACTTTTATTTGTAAACAAACCACAAGTGCGCGCGGGCGGCTTCATTCTTTTTTCTATCGTATCACACCGCAAGCTTCCTCGGTCGCTATGCGACGTAAACGTGTTTGACGGACTATTTCTCTGCTGATCAACCCTACGAATGCTGGTAACAAATAGATTGCAAAAAGACACACCGTGTGAAGTTATTTTTTTGGCCATAGATTCCATATGCTAAAGACGTCTAGTTCACCGTCATGCAGGCTTCAGTAAAATAAATAGCGATTAGTTTTCGGAGCATCTAGGCCTATCTGCCTAAGCCCACGTTGAAATAATTTTGATGTTGAATGTTGATGATTGAATTTTCAGTTGTTGAAATAAACAGATAGAAATCATAAAAGCCTCTCCCTGTGTCATTGTGTGTGCGTGTATACGAGGTGCGTGTGTGCGTGCGTGATGGGTGAGGGTTTGTTTCCCTGGCACGAAAGGGGGAATAAATAACAATGCCTAAAAAAATAGCATCCGTATCGGCATCGGCTATCGGCCAAATTGTTATTTTAAACATCGTATCGGCCCAGGATTTCACACTCGGTGCCTCCCTAATTCAAACATTAAAATAACGGGAGAACTCACTCCTTACTCCCATTACAAATGATGCAGCAGTTCGCAAATATCCTGAACTGAAAGAGGAAGATTTGAGAGTCCAACTGGCATTGTTTAAAAACAAGTACAAGGTCAACACAACTGCAGATGCTGTGCATGCTTTGAAAGAAATGCCCCTGAAGTCTGTGGCCTGTTTGATCAGGTAGAGACACTAGTGAGATTGTTGATGGTGGTGCCCATATCATCTGCTGAGGCAGAGCGCAGTTTAAGTGGGTTACGCAGAATGAAGACACATGGTTGCGATCAACCACCTTGCAAAAAAGACTCAATGGCATTGCTTTGTGCCATATTCACCAAGAGAGTCTTGACGGACTGGACGGACAAGAAATTGCCCAGCAGTATGTTCAGGGTAATGAAAGGAGGAGAGATGTTTTTGGGTCCTTCAGTGAGTCTGCTTAGACAGTAAATTTGTTTGGCTTTTTGTTCCTTCATGTAAATATGTTGTTGCTTACACTTCTGAGTGTATACACAAATATTTAAATAAAACATTTGGCATAAGGCATGACGTTTCTTTGGGTGATTGCCATTCCAGACGAATATCAGCTTCATCATATATGGCTAGTGTTGATCAAGTAGGCCTTTGTTTAACAATGTTCACTGTTTATCCAGGATTTCCAATAAGAATTCTCCAATGGCTTTTTAGTGCAAACCATTGGCCCATAGGCTATTACGAAAGTAACTACTTGAGCGCTAGCTAAAGCCCAAATTACACATAAATAACTTATTGAGTTGAAATCATTTGCTGACAGCTTTGTCCCCCCCAGTTCAAAAATCCCATCTGCGCCCCTGGGTTAGAGAACCTTCAGCTGGTTAACGAATGCCTCTTCAAAACAGTCCTCTTGGAGGGTGACCGTGAGATAGTCTCCCATTACCACTACGGTGCGTTTTAAATAGTTGTGCTCGGTGAGAAATATAATAATTATAACTTTTAGGAGAATCGAAAAGCGCCTCAAACTGTATGCATAACCATGTTGGCCCTTTAACGTTCTCATTCGCGTCTGCTTTAAGCGACAACACTACGACGTCCTTCAGAAATATTCTCCTTACTTTACATGCGAGCATCTGTACAGGATACAAGACAAAAAAATTCAAAAACAATTAACAAATTAGCACTAGCGCAACAAAACGACAAAGTCCTACCGTCTCTGTTGTTTTCCTTTCCTCTGCGGTCCGCTTCGTACCTTCAAAGTAAAAGTTCGACC
Source organism: Gadus morhua (assembly GCF_902167405.1). Classification (NCBI taxonomy): domain Eukaryota; kingdom Metazoa; phylum Chordata; class Actinopteri; order Gadiformes; family Gadidae; genus Gadus; species Gadus morhua. The sequence continues at coordinate 29,384,830 of NC_044058.1, read as the reverse complement.
TACTCGCCAAGTCCTGCATCTGACCCGGGAAGGCGGTCAAAGGTCTACGCAGGGACCGAGTAGGGGGGGGAGCCCGGGGCCCCGCCCATAAACCTTTTAGTGTTGAATAAGGATGTCTAACTAAAAATAATGATGACTTGCATTTGGGATACAACTTTTATAAAGAATCATTTACATGTTTACAAAGGACAGGAGCGCTATGTGGGCGATGAACCAGGTTTATTATTTAATGTAAAGAGTTTTCAAAAAGACTGAAAACACATGCAGCGCCTAATAAAACATTTTTCATGACTTTAAAAATCAGACTGAGAGAAGAACTTGGGCACTGAAAGGGTGAGCAAACAGAAGAGTTCCCCAGAGAGCAACCTGGAGACAGAGACACACTGATAAAACCCAGTACAGGTCTGGTGCTCCAGGTGGCCACAAGACGACTTTAAAGGAGGGAAACTTAGTGTTTCATTACAGACTGGATCCTCTTTATTTATATATATATATATATATATATATATATATATATATATATATATATATATATATATATATATATATATATATATTTTGGCAAGTCAGATGATCCTTAATTGGTTGAAGATCAAACAGATATTGTGATTAATGTTGAAACCCAAGCCTCTGAACACAAGACAACTCTCAGAACCAACGAGCAGGAGCCAACGATTCAAACGTTAACAAACATATGTGGATATAAAAGTAGGGGAACACAAACCCCTGTTACCGTGGAGACGTCCCCACAGGACCGCACAGACCCCGCCCACAACGGAAAGTCAAATAAAAAGAACCATGGAGGCTGAAACCATCAAGAACCGGCGGAGAGCGGAGAGCGAAATGAAAGGAGCGCCGATGCAGACGTTTATACGGTCCTGAGGGCCCCTCTCTGGTGAGGGCCCCTCTCTGATGGGCTGAGGGCCCCTCTCTGGGGGGCTGAGGGCCCCTCTCTGATGAGGGCCCCTCTCTGGGGGGCTGAGGGCCCCTCTCTGGGGGGCTGGGGGCCCCTCTCTGGTGGGCTGAGGGCCCCTCTCTGGTGGGCTGAGGGCCCCTCTCTGGTGGGCTGAGGGCCCCCAGGAGAACCAAAGCTAGAGTCTTTAGGGGGCGGCGGCCTCAGTCCCCCCTGTTGAGCAGGTCCTCTATGTAGGCGTCCAGCTCATCGTCTGTGTTGATGTCGATGTCCTGGAGGAGGCGGAGGAATCAGTTAGAGAGGAGTTTACCTTTTAGTTCACCTTAAACAATCAGTTAGAGAGCAGTTTACCTTTTAGTTCACCTTAAACAATCAGTTAGAGAGCAGTTTACCTTTTAGTTCACCTGAAACAATCAGTTAGAGAGGAGTTTACCTTTTAGTTCACCTTAAACAATCAGTTAGAGAGGAGTTTACCTTTTAGTTCACCTTAAACAATCAGTTAGAGAGCACTTTACCTTTTAGTTCACCTTAAACAATCAGTTAGAGAGGAGTTTACCTTTTAGTTCACCTGAAACAATCAGTTAGAGAGGAGTTTACCTTTTAGTTCACCTTAAACAATCAGTTAGAGAGCAGTTTACCTTTTAGTTCACCTTAAACAATCAGTTAGAGAGCAGTTTACCTTTTAGTTCACCTTAAACAATCAGTTAGAGAGCAGTTTACCTTTTAGTTCACCTTAAACAATAAGTTAGACAGCAGTTTACCTTTTAGTTCACCTTAAACAATCAGTTAGAAAGCACTTTACCTTTTAGTTCACCTTAAACAATCAGTTAGAGAGCAGTTTACCTTTTAGTTCACCTTAAACAATCAGTTAGAGAGGAGTTTACCTTTTAGTTCACCTTAAACAATCAGTTAGAGAGCAGTTTACCTTTTAGTTCACCTTAAACAATCAGTTAGAGAGCAGTTTACCTTTTAGTTCACCTTAAACAATCAGTTTGAGAGCAGTTTACCTTTTAGTTCACCTTAAACAATAAGTTAGACAGCAGTTTACCTTTTAGTTCACCTTAAACAATCAGTTAGAAAGCACTTTACCTTTTAGTTCACCTTAAACAATCAGTTAGAGAGCAGTTTACCTTTTAGTTCACCTTAAACAATCAGTTAGAGAGGAGTTTACCTTTTAGTTCACCTTAAACAATCAGTTAGAGAGCAGTTTACCTTTTAGTTCACCTTAAACAATCAGTTAGAGAGCAGTTTACCTTTTAGTTCACCTTAAACAATCAGTTTGAGAGCAGTTTACCTTTTAGTTCACCTTAAACAATAAGTTAGAGAGCAGTTTACCTTTTAGTTCATGTTAAACAATCATTTAGAGAGCAGTTTACCTTTTAGTTCACCTTAAACAATCAGTTAGAGAGCAGCTTACGTTTTAGTTCACCTTAAACAATCAGTTAGAGAGCAGTTTACGTTTTAGTTCCTGTTAAAGGTACTGCTACTACAAGGTTAAAGGTCAAACATACTTTTTACTGGGAGAATGGTTCGGCTTCAAAGGGATTCTTGGTATTTTACAGTTCATCTATACTATTAATGTTCGTGAGTTTTACAAAAAGACAATTCATCCATCCATACAGATCATTATAAGGATGTAGAAATGGTTTTAAACTATTTTTGTTTATTTTGATTCCATCTACCAATAAACGGTTTTGTTTGTCATTCTTCCAGCAGCCACTTGGGGCTCCGCCCCTTCAGGCTCCTCCCTCCCCCCTCAGGCTCCTCCCCCCTCAGGCTCCTCCCCCCCGTCTCCCAGAGGTGCCCCCCCTCCCCTCTGAGCCCAGACTTTACCTCTTGCACTTTCTGCAGCAGAGAGACGATGTTGGCCCTCAGCTTCTGCAGCTTCTCGTCCGCCTCCTTGAGTTTGGTCTCGGCGTTGCTGCTCTTCTCCTCCACAGCCTTGGCTTTGGCGTCCGCCCGGCTCTGGTACGAGTTACACAGCGACTGCAGGCCCAGCTCGTACTGCTGGAAATACTCCTTCTGCAGGCAGAGGATGGGGTCAGGGGGGCCGGGCCACTAGAGTACGGAGAGTAGTAACAGTGGTGGTAACAGTGGTGGTAACAGTGGTGGTAACAGTGGTGGTAACAGTGGTGGTAACAGTGGTAGTAACAGTGGTAGTAACAGTGGTGGTAACAGTGGTGGTAACAGTGGTGGTAACAGTGGTATTAACAGTGGTAGTAACAGTGGTAGTAACAGTGGTAGTAGTAGCAGCAGTAGTAACAGTAGTAGTATAGTAGCAGTAGAAGTACGGTAGCGGTAGTAGTGATAACAGTAGAAGTATAGCAGGAGTAGTGGTAGGAACAGTAGTGTAGTAGCCGTCATGGTAGTAGTAGTACACAAATGGATACATTTTAATAAGAGTAAATAACAGGAAAAAATAAATTAACTATACCATTACTAATCCACAATCTGACCATCAGTCTTAGTAAGACTGCTAGTCTTAAAATCTGACTAGTCCCCCACTAGTTCTACTGGGGGACTAGTCAGGTGGTTCGGGGGGCGTCCTGAGATCAGAGCCTGAGGACCAAGATGGCGGCCGGGGGCGGAGCTCACCAGAGGGAACGCCACCAGTTCCTCCGCCGTCATACCGTTCACATCGTCCTTAGGGATCCGGAAATCAGGAGGGAAGAAGTAACGCAACATCGTCCTGCAGAGAGGGAGAGAGAGACAGACAGAGACAGACAGTGAGAGAGGAGACAGAGAGAGTGAACACAGACAGAGAGAGAGAGAGAGAGACAGAGACAGACAGACAGCTAGAGGAGACAGAGAGAGTGAACACAGAGACAGAGAGAGACAGAGAGGAGACAGAGGGGAGACAGAGGGGAGACAGAGAGGAGACAGAGACAGACAGACAGCTAGAGGAGACAGAGAGAGTGAACACAGAGACAGAGAGAGAGAGAGACAGAGAGGAGACAGAGGGGAGTCAGAGAGAGAGAGAGAGAGAGACAGAGAGAGAGAGAGAGAGAGAGACAGAGAGTGACCTAGAGAGACAGAGACAGAGAGAGTGAGAGAGAGAGAACACAGAGACAGGGCGAGAGAGCGAGAGAGAGGAGACAGAGAGAGAGAGAGCCCAAGGATACCAAAACAGCCCTCATCACTTGGACCGTCCCTCCTCTCCCTCTCTGAACCCCAGCCCAGCGTTGCCATGACGCCCCGGATGCTGACCTCATCATGGAGACCATGCTGCCGGTGACCTCGCGGCTGGTCCCCGGCTGGGTGGTGTCGGGCTCCATGCGGGCGGGGCCCTTCTCCGCCTCCTGCTGGGTGTCGGGCGTCTGGGAGACGGGCGACGCCGGCCGCATTAACCGCACGTCCTCCCCCCCCTTAAACACCCTACACACACACACACACACACACACACACACACACACACAGTATGATCATAACAGGTATAACATGTACTCATTCATCCACAGGTTATGTTGATGAACGATGGTTTCTGTAGTGCTTGACTTATTTATGGGTCCCATCATGACCTCGAGTGGCCTGGACGCCTACTGAAGCGTATTTAATCGTCTCTGTGTTCTTCTGTAGTTCTCTAAAACTCTGTGGGTGTGTCTCTGAGGGCCAGACCAGCAACAGGAGCAGGAACCAGGAGCAGGATCTCACCAGCGGTCTTTGGGCGTGGATCTCGGGACGTAGTCGAACTTGACCTTCCAGCGGACGCTCTTCTTGTTCACCTCCACTGCCACCACCTTCCCCGTGAACCACTCCATGTTCACCCGCACCTCCACCTGCATGCCCTTGTCTGCAGGGACACAGAGCATCAGTCTCTGCTCCCCAGAACCTGACCCGCTCTTCAGTGTGTTCTTAAGAACCTGAACCCTTCATCAGTCTCTGCTCTCCAGAACCTGATCCGCTCTTCAGTGTGTTCTTAAGAACCTGAACCGTTCATCAGTCTCTGCTCTCCAGAACCTGACCCGCTCTTCAGTGTGTTCTTAAGAACCTGAACCGTTCATCAGTCTGTGATTGAGAACCTGAAGGTCCTCTTTTAAGAACCGTTCAGCATATTCATAAGAACTTGGTCTCCTTAGTAAGAACCGTTCATGAGTCTGTTTTTATGAACCTGAACCATTCATCAGTCTCTGCTATTATTAACTGTCTACCGTTTTCTAATATAAAATAGCATGTTTTTAATCTCTCCTTCTACAGACAATGTGGTTGAAGACGGACAAGTTACGTATTTTCTACCAAATTGGGAAAATCCCGATTCCCCTCCTGTTCTGCTGAAACTTGAGTTTGTGAATGTGTGAGTGTGCTCTCTGATATCAGGAACACCTGACCAGGGGGCCGGCTCCCCTTCAACGTTTCAGCCATCTTCCTCCTGCTCACCTTTCAGAGGGTTTTTACTCTCCCCGTCAGAGTCCCGCTCCGCTGCCTTCTCCGCTACCTGCAGGAACAGAGGAACGCTTCAGAAACCACCAGAAGGACAGAGTCTTCTTCACCAGCAGACACAGAGGGGGAGGAAGACTAGCGGGTCAACGAGGAAGGGGAGAAGCTAACTGAGTTCATGAGAAGGGGAAGAAAGAGGACTCCACGACGACATGCAGAAGAGGGAGAGAGGGGGAGCAGAGAGGGACAGCCACCGAGGGAGAACCAGAGGAACGGTGAAGCTCATCAGTCTGTCTACAGGGGGGGGGGGGGGGGGGTTCTACCTTTGTCGGGTCGGTTTTGGGGGCGGGGGCGTCGGAGGGGGCTTGGCGGCCAATGGGAGTGGTCGCTCCCTTCTTCTCAGGCGGGGCGGTGGTGGGGACCTGCAACGTCAACAGAGGAGCTCCTGAATCCAGCGCTCGGTCAGGGGGACGGAGCCGAGGCCTCAGCAGGGTACGAGCTACAACCAGGAGAACAACTAGGACCACGACCACACCTACAGCTACAGCAGACACACTGACTGGTTCAGGGGACAGAGCCGAGGCCTCAGCAGGGTACGAGCTACAACCAGGAGAACAACTAGGACCACGACCACACCTACAGCAGACACACTGACTGGTTCAGGGGACAGAGCCGAGGCCTCAGCAGGGTACGAGCTACAACCAGGAGAACAACTAGGACCACGACCACACCTACAGCAGACACACTGACTGGTTCAGGGGACAGAGCAGAGCAGAGGCCTCAGCAGGGTGTGAGCTACAACCAGAAGAACAACTAGGACCACGACCACACCTACAACTACAGCAGACACACCGACTGGTTCTCTGACCTCAATATGTTGAAGGATGCCTCACTGCTAGATAAGGTCCTGAACCAAAGCGAGGCATTGTGGGTAACGGGTGTTGGACCGTGGGCAGAAGGCTCAGAGGGTCAACCTCTCGGTGTCTCCGAGACCTTCCGTCTAGACACGAGGAGGAGTCGTACCTCGGCTGCCTTGCTTCGTTTGGGAGGCAGGAGCTTGGCCACCGCCTTCCCTCTCTGGACCAGCGCCGCGGCCATCTTGGACTTCTTGTTCTGAGGTCGTTCCTCTTCGCTCTCCTCATCGCTTTCTGCCTCCTCCTCTTCCTCCTCCTCCTCCTCCTCCTCCTCACTGTCCTCCTGCACGATGATTCTCTTACGTTGGTTGGCCGCTGGTTTGGTGGGTGAGGCTTTGGCTGGCGTCTGGGGAGGAAGTGACACGCCTGGATCAACATCACCCTGAGGGAGCGCTGACTGGACGAGTAACCACGGAGACGGTGTCAACACTGACAGCACTGGACTCTACTGGTGGGGTCTTACTGGTGGGGTCTTACTGGTGGGGTCTTACTGGTGGGGTCTTACTGGTGGGTCTTACTGGTGGGGTCTTACTGGCGGGGTCTTACTGGCGGGGTCTTACTGGTGGGTCTTACTGGCGGGGTCTTACTGGCGGGGTCTTACTGGCGGGTCTTACTGGTGGGGTCTTACTGGTGGGGTCACCTGGTGGGGTCTTACTGGTGGGGTCACCTGGTGGGGTCACCTGGTGGGTCTTACTGGTGGGGTCACCTGGTGGGGTCACCTGGTGGGGTCTTACTGGCGGGGTCTTACTGGCGGGGTCTTACTGGCGGGGTCTTACTGGCGGGGTCTTACTGGTGGGTCTTACTGGTGGGGTCTTACTGGTGGGGTCTTACTGGTGGGGTCTTACTGGTGGGTCTTACTGGCGGGGTCTTACTGGCGGGGTCTTACTGGCGGGTCACCTGGTGGGGTCACCTGGTGGGGTCACCTGGTGGGGTCACCTGGTGGCGTCACCTGGTGGCGTCACCTGGTGGCGTCACCTGGTGGCGTCACCTGGTGGCGTCACCTGGTGGCGTCACCTGGTGGCGTCACCTGGTGGGGTCACCTGGTGGGGTCACCTGGTGGGGTCACCTGGTGGGGTCACCTGGTGGGGTCACCTGGTGGCGTCACCTGGTGGGGTCACCTGGTGGGGTCTTACTGGTGGGGTCACCTGGTGGGGTCACCTGGTCAGACTTACCCGTGTGCTGCGTGCGGGCGGGGCTGCTTTGGCGGGGGCTTTGGCGGCGGGCGTGGCCGGCCGGCCGGCGGCCCGGCCCCTGGGCGGGTCGGGCGCGAGGGCCGGTGGCGGCGGGGGGCCGGCGGTCCGGGCGGCGCGGGGGGGGGTGGCGCGGGGCGGGGGCACGCTGGGGGCGTTCTTGAGGTGGGACGGGAGGGGCGGCGAGCGCGGCCGCGAGGTGGACCTCTCCGAGGACCGGGTGGCCTGGGGGGGGGGGGGGGGGGGGGGGGCATTAGTACAGAACCACAGAGAGCCCCCCCCTAGGGGGGCAGCTGGGACACACACCAGCTCAACAATGACAGGAACACTTTGTTTCAGACTCAGGTCCATCAGTATCTCTAAGGTCCGTCTATCACCGAACCCTTCAGCCGGTGCACCCTCAGCCTGGAGGGGCAGCGATCACAGCTCAGAGTGCACCCTCAGCCTGGAGGGGCAGCGATCACAGCTCAGAGTGGACCCTCAGCCTGGAGGGGCAGCGATCACAGCTCAGAGTGGACCCTCAGCCTGGAGGGGCAGCGATCACAGCTCAGAGTGGACCCTCAGCCTGGAGGGGCAGCGATCACAGCTCAGAGTGGACCCTCAGCCTGGAGGGGCAGCGATCACAGCTCAGAGTGCACCCTCAGCCTGGAGGGGCAGCGATCACAGCTCAGAGTGCACCCTCAGCCTGGAGGGGCAGCGATCACAGCTCAGAGTGCACCCTCAGCCTGGAGGGGCAGCGATCACAGCTCAGAGTGGACCCTCAGCCTGGAGGGGCAGCGATCACAGCTCAGAGTGGACCCTCAGCCTGGAGGGGCAGCGATCACAGCTCAGAGTGGACCCTCAGCCTGGAGGGGCAGCGATCACAGCTCAGAGTGGACCCTCAGCCTGGAGGGGCAGCGATCACAGCTCAGAGTGGACCCTCAGCCTGGAGGGGCAGCGATCACAGCTCAGAGTGGACCCTCAGCCTGGAGGGGCAGCGATCACAGCTCAGAGTGCACCCTCAGCCTGGAGGGGCAGCGATCACAGCTCAGAGTGCACCCTCAGCCTGGAGGGGCAGCGATCACAGCTCAGAGTGGACCCTCAGCCTGGAGGGGCAGCGATCACAGCTCAGAGTGGACCCTCAGCCTGGAGGGGCAGCGATCACAGCTCAGAGTGCACCCTCAGCCTGGAGGGGCAGCGATCACAGCTCAGAGTGGACCCTCAGCCTGGAGGGGCAGCGATCACAGCTCAGAGTGCACCCTCAGCCTGGAGGGGCAGCGATCACAGCTCAGAGTGGACCCTCAGCCTGGAGGGGCAGCGATCACAGCTCAGAGTGCACCCTCAGCCTGGAGGGGCAGCGATCACAGCTCAGAGTGCACCCTCAGCCTGGAGGGGCAGCGATCACAGCTCAGAGTGGACCCTCAGCCTGGAGGGGCAGCGATCACAGCTCAGAGTGGACCCTCAGCCTGGAGGGGCAGCGATCACAGCTCAGAGTGCACCCTCAGCCTGGAGGGGCAGCGATCACAGCTCAGAGTGGACCCTCAGCCTGGAGGGGCAGCGATCACAGCTCAGAGTGCACCCTCAGCCTGGAGGGGCAGCGATCACAGCTCAGAGTGGACCCTCAGCCTGGAGGGGCAGCGATCACAGCTCAGAGTGGACCCTCAGCCTGGAGGGGCAGCGATCACAGCTCAGAGTGGACCCTCAGCCTGGAGGGGCAGCGATCACAGCTCAGAGTGGACCCTCAGCCTGGAGGGGCAGCGATCACAGCTCAGAGTGGACCCTCAGCCTGGAGGGGCAGCGATCACAGCTCAGAGTGGACCCTCAGCCTGGAGGGGCAGCGATCACAGCTCAGAGTGCACCCTCAGCCTGGAGGGGCAGCGATCACAGCTCAGAGTGGACCCTCAGCCTGGAGGGGCAGCGATCACAGCTCAGAGTGGGATGTAAGGACCACAGTGATACCAATCCCAGCTTCCTCCCACCGTTTCAGACATTTAAACATCCGATTTCTTAAAAGTGCATGAAATGCAAAGCCAAATAATGAACTAGATCCCCCTTGACTCTAGGATGTGGTGGTCTTTATTGTTGTTCTGTAGGGTCGGCTTAGCTCAGGAGGTGGAGCGGGTTGACTGGTAACCTGACGGTTGCTGGTTCGATCCCCGGCTCCTCCTAGCTGAGTGTGGAGGTGTCCCTGAGCGAGACGCCTCACCCTGACTGCTCCTGACCAGCCGGCTGTCCCCCTGCCTGGTCGACTCCGCCGTCGGTGTGTGAAGGCGTGGGTGAACCGTTGTTAATTCGCTTTGGATGAAAGCGACGGCTCAATGCCCTAAATGTAATGTATTCTGTGGTCACACGGCGACGGAGCCCAGAGAGGAGGCGTACCTGAGCGGAGCCCTGAGAGGAGGCGTACCTGAGCGGAGCCCTGAGAGGAGGCGTACCTGAGCGGAGCCCTGAGAGGAGGCGTACCTGAGCGGAGCCCTGAGGGGAGCCCTGAGGGGAGCCCTGAGAGGAGCCCTGAGAGGAGGCGTAAATGAGCGGAGCCCTGAGAGGAGGCGTACCTGAGCGGAGCCCTGAGAGGAGGCGTACCTGAGCGGAGCCCTGGGCGCTGGGCCTCATGCTGACGTCCAGGGGCAGCCTCTTCACGTCTGCAGACGATTTGATGGTGCCGGTTTTCTGGGGGGCGAGAGACGACTCGTTAACCGGTTGCTAACTTACCTTATTCATTCGTTCTGGTCGTGTTTATTACAACATGACCAGAACAAAACATGAGCTTAAAATAAAGAATGACCATCTGAATAACACACACACACACACACACGGGGGGGGGGGGGGGGGTTCACACCTGCAGTGCCTCTAGTTTCTCCTGCTGTGCTCTGATCTTGTCTGTGATTTCTTTCTGCTTGTCTTCTGCGCTCTGCTTGTCCTTCTTCAGAACTCCACAGGGCAGGTTCTGTTTCTGCTCTGGAGCGTCGCACCTGCGCCCGGAGGAAGAACACAAGAAGAGGTCGTTACCAGGACTATAAAGGAGTCCAGGCTGATGATCCAGTGCCCAGGTCTAGGGTTCTCTAGTCCACTGATGATCCTGCAGAGGTCTGGACCCGTGGTTCTCCAGGGGTCCAGCCTCTGGCCATCTCCTGTAACCGTCAGCACCGCCCCTGAACACCCCACAAACACTGGGCTGGAGGGGTTCCTGCGGCTCTTCACTGGGGGTTAACTAGCTTGTATAGAATGCTCGTCGTGTTTTGATTGGATGCTGTGGCTGTCGTCCACTGGTTGGTGGCTGTGGATCGAAGCGTCTGCTGAGTGACTCTGTGTTAATAGGGAACAGACTGATGAACGGTTCTTAAGAACAGAGACAGATGAACGGTTCTTACTAAGGGGACCTTCAGGTTCTTAAGAACAAAAGACATGAGAATGTAAGTGGTACCACTCGCTGAGCACCGGGTGAGCCATGTAGTACAGGTGTGTGGGGGTTGGGGTGACTGGTACCTGTCCTGGCTGCTGTCGGGGTTCATCAGACACATCCAGCTATCGGGGTAGCGTTTGTCCACAGCGTCCATCTGGAAGGGCAGCGTCCTCCACTTCAAGCACTTATCTGGAGGACACAAGACGAGACAACCCTCAGCACAGATCCCTTCACGCATCGCCTCACCTCAAGACCCCAGGGCCGTAAAGAGAGGGCAGAACACCTCTACCTCAAGAAATGGCCCCCACTATTAAGACAAGTCTCATTTCACACCTCGGAGATTGACAGGAAAACAAATTGCTCCGATTTATCAGGGAAGAGATGCTCTGATTGGTCAGAAATCAATAAATAATCTCAACCTAGTGTGGTAGAATGTGTGCGGGAGCGGGAGGGGTCATACATTTTGGTGTACAGTGTAGAGGGGGTCTTGTACGACACTGCAGTGTGTGTGTGTGTGTGTGTGTGTGTGTGTGTGTGTGTGTGTGTGTGTGTGTGTGTGTGTGTGTGTGTGTGTGTGTGTGTGTGTGTGTGTGTGTGTGTGTGTGTGTGTGTGTGTGCGCGCGCGTGCGCGCGTGCGTGTCCCCTACCACACTGGATGGTGAGCGGTATCTCCATGGCCCGGCGTCTCTTGTATCTCTGCTCAGGGGAGGGCGGGGAAGACCAGTTGGCCGACAGGTAACCAAACTCATCCCAGAACTTCACGATGCCCTTCTGAGCTGTAAGGGTACAACCACACTGGCTCAATCTTTGTCAACAATCTCCAATGAATTTAAAACAGTGCCTGTGTGTTCGTGTGCGTGTGTGTGTGTGCGTGTGGCAGTAAACAGAGGACCATAACTGACCGATGTTGGTGTCCTTCCAGTACTGGGCGAGGTGCTCCCCCATGGACTTCAGGAGGTGGCGGTACTCCTTGGCGTCGGCGAAGTCCTGCTTGTTGTGCGTGGGCTCCAACACCAGGTAGGGAACATCTACCACCCCCACCACGCCCCCACAGGCCCTAAACACACACACACAGGGTACTGCACGTGTTGGGTTTGGTGGAGGACCAGAGCGGGGCTGTCACTGTGTTCTGATACCAGAGAGCGCTTCATGTGCATGTTGGGGATAAAGGCCGTCTGCAAAATAAAGTCAGTTTCTGCGAAATCAACGACATCATGTGTTGAGAATCCGGCCTCTCCATTGGTCAAGTACGATAAAGTATCCGCAGCTGGCCCCGCCCACTGGCCCCGCCCACATCTGAATAAGAGTCCCATCTTATATCAGTACCTGGCAGAACACAGAGGTTCCCCTTCAGCCTGTCTGGGGGTGGGGGGGGGTCAGAGGTCAGAGGTCGGGGGGGGGGGGGGGGGGGGGGTCACACCACTCACATGCCGCCCTCCAGCTGTGGGCCGGTCTTCTCGTACATCTTGATGAGCCGGGAGCAGTTGTAGACGAACATGCCGTCGAGGTCGCGGTGCTCGATGTTCACCCCGAAGATGAAGCTCAGCTCCTTTGGCTCCTTCAGTGCTCTGCAGGGGGGGGGGGGGGGGGGCAAAACTTATATCAGCAAAACTTATATCAAAAAATATAATATATAATAAAATAATAGATAATAAAAATTGTCAGCATCATGTCATTTATGATAATTATATAGATACACATACATACACAGTGTTGGGGTACTCAAAAAAAGTAATCTGTTACTTATTACTAGTTACTTCTGTAAATTGTAATGAGATTACTTTACTAGTTACTGCATTTGAAAAGTAACCCTAACATCACTTAGTGTTTATTGTATAAATCTATACAAAATAGCATATAAAATCATATGAAAGAACAATATCCCTGTCTGCACAAAGAAATGCCTCACTATAGAATCCACAAACAACAGGATAAAGTAGGCTATGGTGAGGTCAATCAGTAGCAACACACAAGTTTCAAAACACAGGCTTTGGGAAACATGAGAACAAAAATTAAGTGGTCAATGACAAATATAAAAAGGTCACTTTATCCCATAAAGCAAAACAGAAATGCAGTTAAGCGGTGCTGACACATGCTGTTACTGTATGTGGTCCAACGGCTGAATGAACCTGATCTATTTAGCAAGCTATGACATCGTAAGTGTGTCTTCCTCTCACCCTCTTGCAGGCAAGAGCAGCCGTCTCAAGTTTTAAAGTAATGCTGTCTATCCAGTGCACCGTCATTCCTAAGTAACTTTTGTTGTTGGCGGACCAAATGTCTGTGTTGGTGGACACATGATCCAGGGAGGACTCGGAAATTATTTTGAGCTTCGATTCCATTTCGGTATGACACTTAATGGGAAAAAGTTTTCCTGTCGGATGTTGGCTTGCGAATCCCGGTCACTTTATCTAGTATTTTTCTATATCTGGGCGATTCAGTAGTCGACAGGGGAAGCATGTCTTCTACAATGAACCTGGCAACCAGCCTGTCTTTCTGTGTCACCTGCTTCTGCGCTCCAACCCTTGAACACTCCTTCGCACAAGCAGCTACGTCACTCAAATCGATCGCTATGGCAACGTGTCGAGGCAAGCAGGCGCTGCAGTCACACAGGCAGCACGCATGCGCGCACCACAACGGATCAGAACTTTACACGGCTCGGGTAACGCAGGAAAGCACGTTACTATAGTCTAGTAAAGTAGTGCACTAGTTACCGATATTTTAAATGTAATGCGTTACCCCCCCCCCAAACACTGTGTGTGTGTGTGTGTATATATATATATATATATATATATATATATATATATATATATATATATATATATATATATATATAGCATTCATAAGGTCTGTTTTTGTATCATCCGGCTTCCATTCAATCCATACTGCAATACTCCAACTATTATTTTGAAAGCTCGATGATGAGGACTAACTCCTTCTCAGATGAATAGGATTCATGAGCTCACTTCTGCTTGCTCTCCTGCATCTTCCTCTTCATGTCTGCGTCCCTCCTCATCATCATGGCCGCGTCCTGGGCTTTCCTCAGCACCGTCTGGGGAAGAGGACGACATTCTTAAGGGCTGATTATGCTCCCACGTTCACGCAACGCACGGGGGTTACGGACCCCTTACGCCCTCGTGGACCCTCCTTGCGTCCAACGCAAGGGCCGGACGTGCGCCTCCCAAAAATCGTAACCTTCTGTCGAGGCGACCCAGCAGCGAGCTCTGTGATTGGTCCGCTTACCAAAACCCGACGCACAACAATAAAGGTTCACGGCTGCGTGGAGGCGTCTGCGTGGTCGTTGCGTTGCGGGAACGTGGGACATAATCAGCCCTTTACTTCAATGTCTGACCTGTACTTTCTACTGGGACATCCCAAGGTTCCAGCCTTGGGTAAGTAAGGACCCATCTCATCTTAACAAATGGCCGTAACTAAAAACTGATTTCTCTGGTGGTTCATTACCCGGGATTCTTTTGACAGGTCGTCTCCGGTCTTTGCCTCCAATGCCAAGCGCTTACTCTCGGCCTCGCGGGCCTTCTCCTCCGCTGGGAAAAACACAAACAACTTCCTGTCAGACTAAGGGGGGGGGGGGGGGGGGGGGGGAGAGGAGAGAGGAGACAAAGGGAAAGAGAAAAAGAACGAGCAGACAAAGACAGAGAATAGGCGGAGAGAGGAGGCGGGGTCCGGCTCGCTCAAGGCCATGACATGCTGGCGTTTGGTTGGTCAGAGTCAGGCCGTGACTCACCGATCTTTGCGAGATGCTCAGCCTTCTTCACTTCCTGCTCCGCCCGCGTCTTGAAGCGTGTCGAGGAATACTTGTAGGACCTGTTAGTGGAACAAGAGGCGGGCCCGTCGTAGGCGAGACATTGACACGTTATTGAGGAGACGCTTCTATCCAGAGTGCCTTCGGTGAAGACGAGAGCAGCTTCAGGGATAGGGCTTTTATGGTTTTGATAGTCGTAGTGGCAACATGAGATCAGATATCAGAAACCTTTCCTAGACCCAACAACTATTTCTTGATTTCAAAGGGGTTTAAATTGGGTCCAAGACCGCCGGTGCTGATAATCATCAATTCTAAAACAAAATACATCCATAGAAACATTGAGGCAAAGTGGTGACATCAGGGTACTTGGCTGAGCGTACCGGGGTTTGTACAGGCAGCAGGAGAGCCTCTTGGTCCGGACCTTGTGTCCCTGGATGAAGATCCTCATGCGGGGGTCGATGTACAGGACCGCCGCGTACGCTCGGAACGACCGCTTCTCCGGCTTCCTGTCGGGGGAGGAAGGAGCCGTTAGTTATGGAGGGGCGGGAGGGCGGGGGGGAGGGGCCTGGTCAGCTGTGAGGGGGGAGAGGGGCGGGGGAGGGGCGGGAGGGCGGGGGGCGGGGCCTGGTGAGCTGTGAGGGGGGAGAGGGGGGCGTGGTCAGCTGTGAGGGGGGAGGGGGCGGGGGGAGGGGTGTGGTCAGCTGTGAGGGGGGAGGGGGGGGAGAGGGGCGTGGTCAGCTGTGAGGGGGGAGGGGGACGGGGGGAGGGGTGCGGTGTCTCTCTCTAAGAGTGGGGGGGGGGCAGCGAGGGGAGCACTCACACGCCCTCCACTGGCGTGGCGGCCATCAGGATGTCCTGGTGGTCCGACTCCACGTCCAGCTCCGGCTCTCGGGTGTCCATCAGCTTCAGGTTGTAGATGATCACCAGAGTGCCTGATCAGAGTGGGTCACGTTAGGCCACCCCCTGTAACCTCTGACCTCCAGGGGGCCAGCAGCACCCCTAGAGCTACAGGAACACAGCTTCCCAGGGATCATTAGGTCATTCGGTGATTAATGGCCGACATAACGAAGAATGAACTACGTAAGGTGAGTGAGTGTATGTCGTTAGAAAATCAGTGATGACCTTAAACTAATTGCAGAATAGATGGAATATGGTGAATGGACTGCCTTTACTCTTCTAACCATTAGCCACTCAAAGCACTTCACAATACTGCCCAACATTCAACCCTTTAGACACACAGAGAGGACTCCCTCCCACTAGAGAGAGAGGACTCCCTCCCCACTAGAGAGAGAGGACTCCCCCCCCACTAGAGAGAGAGGACTCCCTCCCCACTAGAGAGAGAGGACTCCCCCCCACTAGAGAGAGAGGACTCCCCCCCACTAGAGAGGACTCCCTCCCCACCAGAGAGAGAGGACTCCCTCCCCACTAGAGAGAGAGGACTCCCTCCCCACTAGAGAGAGAGGACTCCCTCCCCACTAGAGAGAGAGGACTCCCTCCCCCACTAGAGAGAGAGGACTCCCTCCCCACCAGAGAGAGAGGACTCCCTCCCCACTAGAGAGAGAGGACTCCCCCCCCACTAGAGAGGGAGGACTCCCTCCCCACTTGAGAGAGAGGACTCCCTCCCCACCAGAGAGAGGACTCCCTCCCCACTAGAGAGAGAGGACTCCCTCCCCACTAGAGAGAGAGAGGACTCCCTCCCCACTAGAGAGAGAGGACTCCCCCCCCACTAGAGAGAGAGGACTCCCTCCCCACTAGAGAGAGAGGACTCCCTCCCCACCAGAGAGAGGGGACTCCCTCCCCACTAGAGAGAGAGGACTCCCTCCCCACTAGAGAGAGAGGACTCCCTCCCCACTAGAGAGAGAGGACTCCCTCCCCACTAGAGAGAGAGGACTCCCTCCCCACTAGAGAGAGAGGACTCCCTCCCCACTAGAGAGAGAGGACTCCCTCCCCACTAGAGAGAGGACTCCCTCCCCACTAGAGAGAGAGGACTCCCTCCCCACTAGAGAGAGAGGACTCCCTCCCCACTAGAGAGAGAGGACTCCCTCCCCACTAGAGAGAGAGGACTCCCTCCCCACCAGAGAGGACTCCCTCCCCCACCAGAGAGAGGACTCCCTCCCCACTACAGAGACTCCCTCCCCACTACAGAGACTCCCTCCCCACTACAGAGACTCCCTCCGCACTACAGAGACTCCCTCCCCACTACAGAGACTCCCTCCCCACTACAGAGACTCCCTCCCCACTAGAGAGGACTCCCTCCCCACTAGAGAGAGGACTCCCTCCCCACTACAGAGACTCCCTCCCCACTAGAGAGAGAGGACTCCCTCCCCACTAGAGAGAGAGAGGACTCCCTCCCCACTAGAGAGAGAGGACTCCCTCCCCACTAGAGAGAGAGGACTCCCTCCCCACTAGAGAGAGGGGACTCCCTCCCCACCAGAGAGAGGGGACTCCCTCCCCACTAGAGAGAGAGGACTCCCTCCCCACTAGAGAGAGAGGACTCCCTCCCCACTAGAGAGAGAGGACTCCCTCCCCACTAGAGAGAGAGGACTCCCTCCCCACTAGAGAGAGAGGACTCCCTCCCCACTAGAGAGAGAGGACTCCCTCCCCACCAGAGAGAGGACTCCCTCCCCACTAGAGAGAGGACTCCCTCCCCACTAGAGAGAGAGGACTCCCTCCCCACTAGAGAGAGGGGACTCCCTCCCCACTTGAGAGAGAGGACTCCCTCCCCACTAGAGAGAGAGGACTCCCTCCCCACTAGAGAGGACTCCCTCCCCCACCAGAGAGAGGACTCCCTCCCCACTACAGAGACTCCCTCCCCACTACAGAGACTCCCTCCCCACTACAGAGACTCCCTCCCCACTACAGAGACTCCCTCCCCACTACAGAGACTCCCTCCCCACTAGAGAGGACTCCCTCCCCACTAGAGAGAGGACTCCCTCCCCACTACAGAGACTCCCTCCCCACTAGAGAGAGAGGACTCCCTCCCCACTAGAGAGGACTCCCTCCCCACCAGAGAGAGGACTCACCACTGCTGCTGTCGATCTTGGCGAACTGCTCCATGAGCTGCTGCTGGTTCTTGAAGGGGGAGTACTTGTAGATGAGCTCCGTCTCGATGGCGTACTTCTCGGGGTCGGAGGTCAGGGGCTGCTTGGTGGTCAGGTCCCAGGTGGGCAGCGGGACGATGACCTGGGGACGGAGGGCTCGACGTCAGCGCGCCGGTAGCGTTGCTGCTGGCTCTACATAATCCCATAGTCTGGCTCCGTATGAACCTTCCTCCAGCGCTCCCTGCCACGTACGTACTCACGGCGAGCGTTGGTCAGTCCGATACATTCAGACGACTCCACTGGAGGAAGTTCAATGAAGAACGTGTGCTCATGGAATATGTGCCATTATTAAAATGTAATGCCAACCTATTTAGCTTTCCTTTATATTTCATTTTCCCTACAGGATGTTATTTACTCAAGAACAACTGATTCCATAAAAAGCACAAAGTTAAATGATTAGAAAAATAAAAGACTCATTTCTCCAGCCAGGCCCAACTTTTGTCATGGGATAAGGAGAGCAACGGAAAACCACATCCTAAGCCCCGAGTGCAGCAGGCCATTCAACCGTGACCCCTGACCCCTGACCCCGACCCTGACCTCGTCTAGCCCCTCCTCCTCGTGGAAGGTCCTGGACAGGAAGAGGCAGGACAGCGTGTTCTCCTTCTTGGTGAACAAGATGAAGTCCTTCCCGATCCGCATGGAGCCGCTGAGCAGACAGACAGGGGGGTCAACGTCTCGGAATATAGAAAATACATCAACAGGACACATATCCACCATAAACAGGTCACATATCCACCATCAACAGGTCACATATCCACCATAAACAGGTCACATATCCACCGTCAACAGGTCACATATCCACCATCAACAGGTCACATATCCACCGTCAACAGGTCACATATCCACCGTCAACAGGTCACAGATCAACCATAAACAGGTCACATATCCACCATAAACAGGTCACATATCCACCATCAACAGGTCACATATCCACCGTCAACAGGTCACAGATCAACCATAAACAGGTCACAACTCTTATATGGAAAAAGGAAAATCAAACCTACAAGCTTATATAAAAGACACATGTATCATAAACAGTGTATAAAGGCACATATACATCTTAAACCTTGTATAAAGACACAACCACATCATCCACAGAGCATAAAGACACATATACATCATCAACAGAGCATAAAGACACATCATAAACAGTATATAAATCATTCAGTGTAAGTGTAAATATGAGCAGACTTACGATTTGAGTCCATTTCCATACTGGCCGATCTGGCTGGACTCAGACGAGCGTTTACTGGACTTTCCAAACTGAATCACGTGGGTGGCCTCGTCTGACAGGGAGAGCAGGGTGAGTTACGATACGCTTCACCACAGTACCGCTTTGTAGAGATAAAAACTCTGCACGCATAGAATACATATAGAAACAATATGTAGGATAACGTACAGCCGACCGGCCGTTAGTGAGACATAAACCCAGGGTTTATTACCCACTGATTACACGGCTATTGAGTAAATCAGTCAAACATTTGACCAAAGATTTAATACAACCATTATTATTTTTTTAATGATGATTGCTTCCTCATCAAACATAGTGGGGGGGGGGAGGGGGGGGTGAGGCTGCACAGCTGTTGTACAACAGGTTGAACCAGCCACCACCAGACACATTCAGAGAGCTCTGCTCCATGGCAGCATGGTATAACGCGACGGAGTGTGGCACATATCATACTCAACATCACTCATTATGAACGCTTATACACAACAACACTGCTAAAAAAGTATCACAGGGTTAACTAGAACTTGGAATTGGTGCATGAAACCAAAAAAGACAACCATCAAATAAGCCGTCTTTTCACTGGGTAGCCCCGCCCATTCTGCCGGCGAGTCTGGAGAAGAGCAACACATTTCTTTCTGCATCCGATACATTTTTGCGGGAGCCAACCACCAAGCTGGCTTTTCCCCCTGTCACGCTATTGGCTGGTTTAACACAATGACGACAGGGTAGCGACGGCAAGCAGCCAGTAGGCCCATTGACCACGCCTCTTGTGCTGAAGGAAATGACAGCAGCTTCCCCAGAACAAGCTCAATCTATGATTGAGCTTGGCAATAGCCAGGTTAACCTAACCTGGCAATAGCCAGGTTAGTCTTTAGCACCCCACCCCCCCCGCATCCTATTCTGGAGGAGCCCAGAAAAGAAACCTTGTGGCGTGAATCGCGGACATTGTTAAAGCCCCCATTTCAATGTTTCCTCATGAATAAAACAGACTGTTTGAGACATCTAAATTGACAGATTTTGATGGTTGCCTTAAAGTTTACATTGGCGTCAGGCTGATGGATTACATTTGTTGTTTCGTTTTTACATTAATTTCACGTTGAAAAATAAAAAAAGCAAAACCAGACTACACCAAGTCCAGAATTAGATGGGGGGGGTTTGACTCACTGGGGTCCATTCCGGTGCCATCGTCAAGAAAACACAGCATGTAGCCCCCCCGTAGCTCTGGTCGGTTTTCTGTTGGCCAAAAAGGAAGTTAGGCTTTGTCTTAAAGCCATACACACACACACACACACACACACACACACACACACACACACACACACACACACACACACACACACACACACACACACACACACACACACACACACACACACAGTGTAGAAGTGTTTCCTGTGTGACATTTAGAAAGCCCTTCGATATGTGGTCTGTACTTTTCATACTACCACTAATTCAATTAAATGAATACATAAACCTGAATCCTTAGGATAATCCTCTTTAATGTAATGTTGCAGCATTTTACCTTTCAGCCACACTTTTGGTTGAGAACTGATTGTTCTCAGTGTGGACACATTTGTCTGCTGACTACATCCTGTTAGAGTAACTCATGCATTCAGACTTGTACCTGTGTAGATGTCTATCCGGGTAGCGTTTGCATCTCTGTGAAAACAAACACAAAACACGATGAGGGCGGGTCTTAATGTGGCATTAGCGCACGTGGCAGCATCACATGACCCGGGGTCCATACCTGGAGTTGTCAACGAGTTCGGCCAACGCGCCGAACAAGAACTCGTGGGTCGTCCTGGAACACAAGAAGACACGGATAGCCTGGTCAAAGACCTCTCTGGAACCAATCACAGCTCAGAGATACAACTCTAAATCAAGTGTGTGTGCGTGTGTGTGTTGACTAAAATGATTTTGTTTACTGAACATGAAGTTCAGATTAATAATCAACATGTCAACATGACATGTTGATGTTTTACAAAATGCTACACAACTTTTACTTTGCACTCATTAGAGGTATGTTTGCCTGGGAAGTACAGTGAAAAATAAAGTTATTTTAAACATGTATGCAAATGTGAAACTCTTTAATGCTTTGGATTTATTATCATATGTCGAGAATCTATTACACAATAACAGAGACATAAACAAACCCATACTCTGAGACCGATTATTTGCGGCTGAGTGACAACTTATTCTGTGTTCAGTAGGAATACATGTAATTTTTGTATAAAATATAAACACAACAATTAAAGTTGATGCAAGTTAACTAAAATGTTAAGTTTTCGCTGCAACCTACAAGACAGACTTTGAAGAGATTGCAGTGACATGTCATCACTCACTAGTGACCAACCTGTGGCGCTTCTTCATTAAAATACTCACGAGTTTGTGTGCAGGTATTCAAAGGTGAGCTGAGCCCTGTTGAGGCTGCTGTAGCTGTGGTAGGCCATGGCGCCCGCAGCCTCCGGTCCTGGGCTCCAACGGAATCCGGTCCTCCGACAGGCTCCGGTCCTGGGCTCCCACGGCGGTCAGGGTCCTGGGCCTCAGCGGTCTACTGGTCACTTCCTCCCCGCGAAGCCCTAATCACCAGCCCTCATCCTTCAGAAACACAAGTTAGGTTTATCAGCACACTGTCATCCAATACATTGTTGCATACTCTTAACTGTTGAATAAAATCCTAAACTACACCCAAAATAGATTCCCTTCACTTAAACACAACTTTAACTCAATCTTTCTAGCAATGTGTGAAGCTTTTAAAGGGTCACGTTGGACCCCAGTTTGGTGTACACCACCGGCAGTACCACCATGTCGTGGGGCTGCTGTTGGAGCCCCCCGGTCCGAGTACACACTCGGCAGGGCTGGTGGGGGGCGGATGATGCAACAACACCACAACAGTTTATAGCATCATGTTTATGCCCCTAAACTCTATGCCCCCCTATGCAGCCAGCAGCCCCCTCGTAGGGCCAGTGCACCGCTAGCTAGCTAGGAAGCTACACACTGCTACATGCTACATGCTACCTGCGACATTCCAGGAGCTTCACTAACTTTGGAAATCTTGTGAAGGAGGCCGATTGTGTGCGAGTATCTTCTGCGAGAAATTAAATCCCAGTAGCGTCCGTTTCGAATCCGAAAAACATGCGTCGTTGACGACAGGCCGTCGAAATGCAGCCGTCGCTCGATACTTCGGTCCGCACTCCCAGCAGCAGCGACCTGGGCATGCGCAGAGGAGAGCTCCACCGCAGGGAGATTTACCATCCGCCTCCTCTGGACCCACGTGGTTACTAGATACACCAACATTAAAGTTGGTTCTTGTCAGTGGTTCAACACTCCAACCAACTAGAAGGGCCATTTAGGGGTCACTAAAAATAATGTGTGTAGCACTTAACATTAACCTGTAAAGCTAATGCAATGTGAGAAAACTTGGAAGGAATACAATTATACCTTGGTATGGGCTTCAATGGATCCTTTTAAAGACAATCAACTTCACATTTGAACATACTTGAAGTCATTTTGATACCGCATTTGTCTACACTTGCTGTGGGATCATTAATTTTGTGCAGCGGATTCTGTCGTGTTTTTTTTGTTTGTCATTTTATTATCTGACACACATTCAGTATCACAGTTCATTCAGTGAGTAGGCCAGGGAAGAACCGAGACATGCAGATAAACATTTAGCTCATCTTATCCACCGCTTGGAAGATGAAGATCTGAAGAAGGAAACCATTGAAATACAAAGCGAGTAAAACCACAGAAACCTAAACACAGGCACATGAAGATATCTAACATTCAGACCATTTAATTTATTTGAGAGTATTGGAAAAAAAAAACTCCCAGACAGAACAAAAACATAATTTAAATACTTGATGGATCAAAGTTCATATTAACAGCAGTATTATTGCAAAATCGTGTGACGCTGCACTTTGGAATTTAACGACTTGAGCATCCATGAGTTGGCAGATAATGGCCCTGTGTTGATTTGGATATGAAGTTCCATAGATTACTTCGATGGTGGCTATCCATCTCGTGTTCAACGATGGAACTCGAGTTTCTTGAGTTGAAAGTGGACATAAATATGAAGTCAGTGGTCTGAATCGACGAGGGGTTGCTGTGAACCACAGAAGAAGAGCAGGTGGTCTGAAAACGTTTTAAAACACCAACTCTGTCCAGACATTAGACAGAGATAAGCTTATCTGGCACACTACAGACCTTAACGTCATGAACAAATGCATTTATTATGATGTTATCATTTCATATTAGTGGAATTATATAACGTACGACCCAAATCTCCAAATATCCGTTCCCCTTGGAGTGAAAAACCCCAAACGGTCCATTGGACCATATTGGAAAATTATAACTTTAGAACAGGTTTGTTAGATCTCCAACCAAACTACAAAAGGGCCTGACAGCAGCTGTAACACCGGCCTTAACTTACGGTACATATGACAGCAGCTGTAACACCGGCCTTAACTTACGGTACATATGACAGCAGCTGTAACACCGGCCTTAACTTACGGTACATATGACAGCAGCTGTAACACGGGCCTTAACTTACGGTACATACGACATCTGCTGTAACACGGGCCTTAACTTACTGTACATATGACAGCAGCTGTAACACCGGCCTTAACTTACGGTACATATGACAGCAGCTGTAACACGGGCCTTAACTTACGGTACATATGACAGCTGTTGTAACACCGGCCTTAACTTACGGTACATATGACAGCTGCTGTAACACCGGCCTTAACTTACTGTACATATGACAGCAGCTGTAACACCGGCCTTAACTTACGGTACAGATGACAGCAGCTGTAACACGGGCCTTAACTTACGGTACATATGACAGCTGCTGTAACACCGGCCTTAACTTACGGTACAGATGACAGCAGCTGTAACACCGGCCTTAACTTACTGTACATATGACAGCAGCTGTAACACCGGCCTTAACTTACTGTACATATGACAGCAGCTGTAACACCGGCCTTAACTTACTGTACATATGACAGCAGCTGTAACACCGGCCTTAACTTACTGTACATATGACAGCAGCTGTAACACCGGCCTTAACTTACGGTACAGATGACAGCAGCTGTAACACGGGCCTTAACTTACTGTACATATGACAGCAGCTGTAACACCGGCCTTAACTTACGGTACATATGACAGCAGCTGTAACACGGGCCTTAACTTACGGTACATACGACATCTGCTGTAACACGGGCCTTAACTTACTGTACATATGACAGCAGCTGTAACACCGGCCTTAACTTACGGTACATATGACAGCAGCTGTAACACGGGCCTTAACTTACGGTACATATGACAGCTGTTGTAACACCGGCCTTAACTTACGGTACATATGACAGCTGCTGTAACACCGGCCTTAACTTACTGTACATATGACAGCAGCTGTAACACCGGCCTTAACTTACGGTACAGATGACAGCAGCTGTAACACGGGCCTTAACTTACGGTACATATGACAGCTGCTGTAACACCGGCCTTAACTTACGGTACAGATGACAGCAGCTGTAACACCGGCCTTAACTTACTGTACATATGACAGCAGCTGTAACACCGGCCTTAACTTACTGTACATATGACAGCAGCTGTAACACCGGCCTTAACTTACTGTACATATGACAGCAGCTGTAACACCGGCCTTAACTTACTGTACATATGACAGCAGCTGTAACACCGGCCTTAACTTACGGTACAGATGACAGCAGCTGTAACACCGGCCTTAACTTACTGTACATATGACAGCAGCTGTAACACCGGCCTTAACTTACGGTACAGATGACAGCAGCTGTAACACCGGCCTTAACTTACGGTACATATGTGGCGGTCCGCTGCGTTCGCAGGGTGCCGTCGAGGCGAGCGCCTCAGGCTGGCGTACAAACAGAACAGCAGACACACGCCCAGCAGACACCCGCTGGACTCCAGCAGGTGGCGCCCTGCCACCTCCTGGTCCTCCTACAGAGAGGAGAAACAGGGAGTCAGGGGCAGTGTTGCCAGATTGGGCCCGATTTCCCGCCCAATAAGGAGACCCTGGCTGCAGCGTGCTGCAGCCAGGGTCTCCATATTGGGCGGGAAATCGGGCCCAATCTGGCAACACTGGCCAGGGAGCCGTGAGCACCTGGTACGTTTACATGACCTTTAGCAGACGCTTTTACTTTAGCAGACGCTTTTTTTTGCTGAGACTTACAATGAGTACATGTGTCAGAAGAAAGAGAAACAACAATATATCTCTGTCGGTACAGGAAGGACGTTCGGAAGGGGGTAGATGTTGTGGGCGGTAGTCAAGTCAAACCATATCTAAATAGCACGTTCTACAGCGGACCACACGCCGTCGACCTACCTGGGTCAGCATGACGGTGAGCGCGGGGTCGTGGTGGGACTGTAAGCTGAAGCAGCTCTGGGGGGCTGCGGGGGGGGCGCCGGTCGAGGGGGTCAGCGTGACCAGGTGGACGACGGCAGGCGGGACGTTCTCAGTCCGCGGACATTCAGGCGGCAGCCTGGAACCACAGACACACCGGAAATCACAACTCACCTCCGGATGATGAGTGAGGCATTATGGGATGTGTGAACGGCCTGAAGACTTTGACGGTATGAACTCACAGGTCCAAAGGCAGGAGATGAGTTGGCCCGCTGATGGTCAGACAGGTGTATGTACCCTTTCCTTCAGCCTCTGACAACACGTGTACGGTCACACTCACAGAGGCATTGCCTGGCCAAGAGAGTGAGCGTCAATAAGAGCTATACGCTGTACTGTGTGTTCAGGATCCCATACACAACCTGACAGATTTACATTTTACATTCAGGGCATTTAGCAGACACTTTTTATCCAAAGCGACTTACAATAAGTACAATAGTCACCAGAAGGAGAAACAACAATATACCGCTGTCGGTACAGTAAGGAGGTTCATAGAGCCAAGCACTAACCATCACTAGGTTAACCCGTTCCCCGTGTACGACAGAGACAGCTAGGGTAAGACGCTGATGATAGCGACCATTGCTAACGTTCTGCCCGTCCAGCCTCACCTGGGAGGCCGAGCTGAGAGGCCGTCACCTCCGTGTGGAGGCTCAGCGCCTCCAGGGGGGCGCTGGTGGCCCCCACCACCAGGGGCACCCGGCGGTGCAGCAGGGTGTCCCCCGTCGGGCCGGCCTCCGTCGGGTCCTGTGGGGGCGGGGGGGCCGTCCACGAGGCCGCCGCCGCCGCCACGCTGCTGTTGGCGTCAGCGCACAGCTGGAACTCGGCCAGGGAGGAGAGCAGGCGGTTCCAGTCCTGGAGGCATCGGAGGGTCAGCTGATTAAATGCTGAACCTATGCATTTACACGCAAGATAATAACCTTTAATTGGTCTTTTGGCTGCATTTAAATAGGCTAGATGGACCTATGTATTTACCACACACTTAAAAATGTCGTTTTTTGTCTATAGGGCTACATAGATGTGATCTAGATGGATAGGGCTAGATAGATAAGTGTGTGGTGATCGGTTTCCATTGTGTTTACCGTTGCTATGTCAGGGTTGGGCAGAGTGTGAGTCTGTCCATAGAAACGGAGGCAGAGGAGGGAGACGGCCAGACTCAGAAGGCAGAGGAAGAAGGTGACCTCAGGTGGATGAAGAGAGACATAGTCCCTCAGGTTCACCCCCGGCTGGCAGGCACACATCACTGGGTCCGAGCAGGAGGTGGACGAGCGTTATCTGGAAACAGAGATAGTAAAGCAGGGAAGTGAAGCAAGAGCTGAACCCAATGGAGCCACGTAGACACACAGAATAAAACGAACACATGCTATCGGTGGGCTGTATAACCAACCATTTAAATCGGTCCATTTCAATTCAGAAAATATTGCAATAAGTCAACAGCGAGGAAGACAGTGAGGAGACGTTACAATCTGTTACCTCATATCTTGGTCTGTTTTACCGTCTCCTTAGCGCCCACCTAAACACGGAACAGAAGCTGCATGCTTACTTTATACTACGGAATATGAGGTCCAACATTTAGGTTTAGAATAAATTAAAAACGCACAAAAATCAAAAGGACACTAACTTTCGGAGGACGTTGCTTTGTATCCCGGGATCACTTCCTGTTTCTGTCCGCCGTTAGGAGGGAACACCCCCGGCCCTCATTGGTCCATATGGTGCGTCGGGAGACGGACCCTCCTCTCATTGGCTGACACCACGGTTCGCTTATTCCCCGAGCAAGGAAAAGTCACCCAAATAAATTATCAATTTTAGTTAAATTCTGACCCTTTATGAATGTTCTCGTCATTTGTTAAATCCGTGTACCGTATTTAAACGGATACGTTTAATAGGGCACCACATGGATATTTTTATGATTCATAAAAAACTATATATTTTACAACCCAATATGTGACCGTTTGAATATCTGACACACAACACAAATAATCAACTGTTTAAATACTTTCTTAAAATAATAATGAAAAAAGTCAAACAGGAGTTCAATTGATTTATTTTAGATTAATTTCCCTTCATGTTGACGAACATAGAAACTGCTACAAGAAATAATCTCTCATTGTTTCTCTTTTCATATCTTTCTCCAAGTGTCACTTTATCGAAGTGGGCGATCACCATTTACATACATTTTATAACTTTACACTGAATTAGATTGTTCACACAGCAACAGACGATTTCTTTGTCAAAATAATTACAAGAAGTCATTATTTTGGATCAAGGATCAAGAGGCAGCACATGTATGGGGGGGGGGGGCGGGGGCTCGTGTTGCTTTTGTATTCTACGCAGCGTAATGCAGTCACTTGAGAAAATTGATTCTGCTCGTTTTTCGGAATTAAAGACATGAATATCTCAGAATTTAGATACGTTTCTATGGAGTTAAAATTCTGCTGTTTTTCTGAATTTTCTCATAATTCCGAAAAAAGTCTTCACGGATAAAA
Organism: Gadus morhua; assembly: GCF_902167405.1. Taxonomy (NCBI): domain Eukaryota; kingdom Metazoa; phylum Chordata; class Actinopteri; order Gadiformes; family Gadidae; genus Gadus; species Gadus morhua. The sequence goes on along the minus strand of NC_044058.1, from coordinate 29,357,049 downwards.
AAAACCTGCTGTTTTTCGGAATTAACAAGATACCTTGAAATTACAAGAGAAGCTCTCATTCACTAAAGAGCTGGAACTCATTCAGGGGGGGGGCACCTTCGGGGGGTGAGGTTGATCAGCGGCATACCCCATGCAGGTCAGAGCCTCTCCAGCTCGTTTGTTCAGACTCTACTTTCTCGCGTGAATGCACTACGCTTCTGTGGTATTCTTTGTATTTTTAAAAAGAAAAATTTGAAAAAGCAGCTATTTTAAAAATAAAGTGTTTCCTGAGATCCAAAGCTGTGCAGCAATGATTCTGAATGGGTGGGTAATCTGACCCCGTAGAGGCATCCATATGCATCTGATGCACACGGAGGCTGAAGCTCAGGCATCAGGCCTTTCATTACACTGAGGTCCAGCCTTGAGGACGTGGGGCCCCCCATGTTGGGCGGGATAGTGCAGACCGGGCCCCTAGTGGTTCATCAGCCCACTGCCCGTGGTCCCGTGTCCTCGTTAGGGCCAGGTGACCTTAACGGGCTTGAAGGTCCAGGTGTCGGGGTGGCCCATGTGCAGCAGGTCCTTGTAGGGCGAGGTGCTCCACTGGAAGGGGGGCACCTGGTCCGCGGTCGGCCCGTTCACCGCCAGCATCTCGAACCCCCGAGACATCACGTACGAGGTCATCTGCAAGCGGCACAAGGCCAGAAGCGTTACGTGCACGCACTTATTGTATGTTGAACGTCCTGGCCCTAAAACAGTACTGAGCATCGTGTGGGCTCTTATCCTAGCTGTCTCTGTTGTACACGGGGAATGGGTTAACCTAGTGATGGTTAGTGCTTGGCACTTGGTTCTATGAACGTCCTTACTGTACCGACAGAGATACATTGTTGTTTCTCTTTCTTCTGACAAATGTACTTATTGTACGTCGCTATTCTACGTCGATAAAAGCGTCTGCTAATCGCCCTCATTGTAAATGTAAATGTAATGTATTCTGAGGCTAAATGCTCTCTATTGCTACCTAAAGGTTTCCTGCAAGGCAGGAATGCTTTTTTTTATTGAAGCATTGCTTGTTAGAACTCCGCCACAATAAAAGCCCCATAAACCAGACGTCTCCGAGGAGAAAGGGCCGAACCTTCATGTCCGTCCCTCCGTGCGGCCTCTGAGTCAGAGCCCCAAACGGGTAGGTCCCGTCGGCGGGGTTCAGGTCCGAGCGGGCGGAGATGGCGTTCTCCCCGTTGGCATGGGGACGACAGGCGTCGCACTGCGACAACGGATCCTCTCTGTAGTTATTGTACCTGAGAGGGAACAACGGTGAGGTACCTCATGAATAAAACTACAAATCTAAATCCTACACAAGTCGTTACCAGCCGGTCGCGACCTCGGCGCCAAAGGCTCTCAGATGAAGGCCCACCTCATGAGGCGGACCATGGAGTCCAGGTCGGTGATGGCCGTCTGGTTCCGTCTGAAGATCTGAGCCCGGGGACTCTGGTCCAGAGAGAACCAGGGGCCGAACTTCTCCACCAGCTCGTTGCAGCCGCTGGCGTTGAAGATCTCTGGGTAGTACCTGCTCAGGAGCGGGAGAGGGAGCATGAAGGGAACATCACAAGGGAACATCACTAGGGAACATCACTAGGGAACACCACCAGGCAACCGGCAGAACGGACTCTTTTAGCTTGACCTCAATAAACTAAGGGTGAACATTTTAATATATAAACCAAACCAATGGTGAATAATTAAATATATAAACTTAACTAAAAGGTGAATATCTAAATATATTACCTAAACTAATGGTGCAATAGGGAGACATTTTTTTGTTGTTCTGATATGGATTGTGTGCTTGTACTGTTTAACCTCGAAGACGCGTTGGATAAGTGTACAACATAAAAATAAGGATGCAGTCCGTACTTACGGGATATTGAAACTTGCCCAGTATCCTTTCTCCCGCAGCTCGTGAGTCTTATCACCATACATCACCAACCCCCTGAAGCAACAGTCAGCGATTGATTACGTCTCGAGGACAAAGACAATCAGCGGGTTGAGTCGATCAATGACTGGGACTCACGGAATCTGCTCCAGCACCGTTAGCACCCCCTCCTTCAGGACTGGCAGCCCGGGAATGAACTGGTTATAGTCCACAATCATCCACTGATTGTTGTACCTACAAGACAAAGCTCATCTGTTTATGCTCACGTCAGTTTAACAAGAATCACAATCGCTTTGTTCAGCGTTTTACAACGTATGTTTACAGAGTACAATGTCGATCCACTTCCAACCAGCTGCCAGAGCTTAACCTGTGAGGCCCAGAGGGACTGGGAATCACCCCAGAGAGGCTGGGAATCACCCCAGAGAGACTGGGAATTACCCCAGAGAGACTGGGAATCACCCAAAAGGGACTGGGAATCACCCCAGAGAGACTGGGAATTACCCCAGAGAGACTGGGAATCACCCCAGAGGGACTGGGAATCACCCCAGAGAGACTGGGAATTACCCCAGAGAGACTGGAATCACCCCAGAGAGACTGGGAACAACCACAGAGGGACTGGGAAACACCAGAGGGACTGGGAAACAGCCCAGAGGGACTGGGAAACAGCACAGAGGGACTGGGAAATAGACCAGAGGGACTGGGAAACAGACCAGAGGGACTGGGAAACAGACCAGAGGGACTGGGAAACAGCACAGAGGGACTGGGAAACAGACCAGAGGGACTGGGAAACAGCCCAGCGGTGGTCTGTGAACTCACGTCCCGCTGTTGTGCTGGCTGAAGACCTGCGCCCACTGCTGTCCGCTGGCCGCCAGCCGGTTGGCCACGATGTTCCGGAGCCACTCCATCACGGCGCCCGTCGGCTGCACAAACCTCCACAAGTCCGGGTTGCTGTTCCCGATGGTGGTCTCCAAGGTCACCTGAAGGAGGAGAAGCAGCCTTTAATCACGGGGGGATTAAGAGTCGGATCGCTACGTTATATAAATATAATCGTTTTCTAAATACTCTATAATACTAATTCAAACTCTTAAATCAGTCCAGAGTATACTTCAATGGAGTCCCAAACGCTAGCATGACGCTAAATAAAGAAGCTAGCTGCTACATTAAGGAGCTAGCTGCTACATTAGGAAGCTAGCTGCTGCATTAAGGAGCTAGATGCTACATTAAGGAGCTAGCTGCTACATTAAGGAGCTAGCTGCTACATCAAGGAGCTAGCTGCTACATCAAGGAGCTAGCTGCTACATTAAGGAGCTAGATGCTACATTAAGGAGCTAGCTGCTACATTAAGGAGCTAGCTGCTACATCAAGGAGCTAGATGCTACATTAAGGAGCTAGCTGCTACATTAAGGAGCTAGCTGCTACATTAAGGAGCTAGATGCTACATTAAGGAGCTAGCTGCTACATTAAGGAGCTAGCTGCGCACCAGACGGCTGCTCAGGATGTAGAAGTCGTCCCCAGAGAAGATGGATCCCGGGTAGGAGGAGAAGGCCACGGTTCCCCCGGGGACCGAAGCGCTGTCTGGTGGAGAAACACACCACGACACACAGCCCCTACGGTGTTAACATATGGAGCACCATCTGAAACACACCCCCTACGGTGTTAACATAGGGAGCACCATCTGAAACACACCCACTACGGTGTTAACATATGGAGCACCATCTGAAACGAAGCCCCGTAAAGAACGCGTTTGGATGTTAAGAAACGTCAACAAAATTCAATCTAGGTCTTTAACAGAGCACGATTGATTAAACATTATAAGCACTGGTATGCCCGTGTTTCCCCCAGCACTGTATGGTTAAGGTGGCCGCCTTGACTACCATTGTATAAAAAGATATATATATTAATAATAATATTTTTTTAAATTATTATGCAATAACAAACTCTCTTAGTGACAGAAAACATAAAGATAAATAATGCATAAGTAACAGTGGTCGTGCCATACAGCTTTTTGAATGGAATTGAAGCGGAGGACCCCCCCCGCCCCCTACCTTTGGGAGAGACGCTGTAGGAGAAGCTGTACTTCTTCATGATGCGCAGCATGGACTGGTACGTGTTCCAGGTGTCGTGGGACACCAGCAGGTCTCTGTAGTCGGGCAACAGCTTGATGAGGGCCGAGCAGGACCCCGCCCCCAGCGGCCGCGTCAGGCTCGACTTGTTGAGCGCCGACTCCAGGTCCTCGATGTCCCCGCCCATCTGGAACAGCCTGTGGGTACACAACAACACCATCAACAACACAAACAACAACAACAACAGGTTACCGGAGCGGTAGACTCGCCCATCTGGAACAGCCTGTGGGTCCACAGCAACAACACCATCAACAACACAAACAACAACAACAGGTTACCGGAGCGGAAGACTCGCCCATCTGGAACAGCCTGTGGGTCCACAACAACAACACCATCAACAACACAAACAACAACAACAGGTTACCGGAGCGGAAGACTCGCCCATCTGGAACAGCCTGTGGGTCCACAACAACAACACCATCAACAACACAAACAACAACAACAACAGGTTACCGGAGCGGAAGACTCACCCATCTGGAACAGCATGTGGGTCCACAACAACAACACCATCAACAACACAAACAACAACAACAACAGGTTACCGGAGCGGTAGACTCGCCCATCTGGAACAGCCTGTGGGTCCACAACAACAACACCATCAACAACACCATCAACAACAACAACAACAACAGGTTACCGGAGCGGAAGACTCGCCCATCTGGAACAGCCTATGGGTCCACAACAACAACAACAACAACAACACAAACAACAACAACAACAGGTTACCGGAGCGGTAGACTCGCCCATCTGGAACAGCCTGTGGGTCCACAACAACAACAACAACACAAACAACAACAACAGGCCACCAGAGCGGAGGAGCCTCGCCCATCCTACCCGGAGCGCGGGAGCGTCGGGAGAAGGATTGATCCAAAGATACTCCATCGGAAAGGTATCAGAACCAGACCTCTGTGAGACTGGTCTGATCCCGGATCAGTCTGACCCAGGTCTGGTCCCGGAAGCGGGACCACGAATCAACGCCGTGTTTTATTGTAAGAAACCCCAGCACGGTCATGGAGTCCTTCCAAACCATCTCTACTCACAGGAAGCCGAAGGGGTTGATGGAGAAGGGCCCGTCGGGGAAGGCCATCTCGTCGTTGTAGCCGTCCTCCAGGCCCTTCAGCTGCAGCAGGGCCAGGTTGGCCTGAGAGGGGAGCACAGCACGAGGAGCCGTCGTCAGCCTCCCCGGAGAGAAGAGAGCCTCGTTGTACCGTGGATTCACTGCAGTAAGGGGGGAATCACCTGGTGCCAGTAAGGCGTGTTTCCCTTTTCCTGGATCTGTTCCATCACCCACTCCAGGTTGGTGGTGATGTACGCCTTTAGTCGCTGGCAGTAACCCGTGTCAAACGTCTTGGGCCCGCAGTAACCCATGAGGGTGTTCACCCAGTGTTTGTACATGAGCTGGAAGGGAATACGCACAAACACGGTTCAATTGCAGCACAGTAGAATCGGATTGTACTTCGTGCCTTAACGGAGTCTTTGAGTCGGACCTGGGAGGTGACAGCAGCCTCCACCGCCCCGGCCGCGTACGCCTGGATGCTGTCATTGTAGCGGTGACTGGTCGTGACCTCCAGGTAGGACCAGCTGACGACAAAACGACACATTAATGATGTGAGGCGGAATAGAAGTCGGATTTGT